>NW_022990851.1:96713-177011 GCF_902827175.1 Gymnodraco acuticeps
TCAGATCCACGACTCAAGATCCACGACTCAAGATCCACGACTCAAGATCCACGACTCAGGATCCACGACTCAAGATCCACGACTCAGGATCCACGACTCAAGATCCACGACTCAGGATCCACGACTCAAGATCCACGACTCAGGATCCACGACTCAGGATCCACGACTCAAGATCCACGACTCAAGATCCACGACTCAGGATCCACGACTCAGGATCCACGACTCAGGATCCACGACTAAGATCCACGACTCAATCCACGACTCAATCAGGACTCATTAATTATCCACGATTTAAAATCCACTACCATATGTACTCATACTGCATCTAAATACAATCTTGAGGTACTTGCCAATTTAAGAGTACTTTATACTTTTACTACAGATTATTGAAGCCAGTATTGTACTTTTCAATTCACTTAATTTATCTGACATTAGTTACTTTGAGTGTTGTGTGTTTTTACGTCTCTTTCTAGGTTTGATGTGGTTATTTGGAGGCTCATTGTAGCCAGCTTGTGTTTCATCGCGGTCATTTTGAGTGGATTTCTTTAGTTCGATGTTTCGCTTTTCATATTATTTGTTTCTTTGTGTCCGTTCTTTGCAGTATTTTGTGTGTTTTTGTGTCCTTCTTTGTGTCCTTGCAGTCAGTTCGAGCGTCTTCATGGTTGTCTTCTCCTTTTTAATCAGCATTATGAGCCTCTTTGTGGTCTGTGTCTTTTTCGTAATTCTGATTCATCTTTTTGAGTGAAATTATACACATAAAGTCCAGGGGCCTCAGATACTCTTAGCCCCTGGACTTGTGACTGGGAGACCCCGTTCAGTCATCCTCAGATGTGTTTACCTGCCCTCACAGTAATGGAAATGTGTTAATTAAATAATTAAACCATCAAATTAAGTCATCGTGAATCCAGACATGGTGTGAGCGTCGCTGTTTTTATTCATCGTCTCGTTAAGATCTGAACGTTTTTCCACTCGGCTCCTCAAAATGTTTCTCATTAAAACGAACTGATGCATAACCAGAGACTCAGGACAGGATATAAAGAAGAGGAGACATGGAGACAGAGATACAGGTAAAGAGACGGACATCAGACAGACATGGCGCTCAAAAAAACCGACAGCAGCAAACTCCTCATGGCGGGTGAGATGAAATTATATTTAACTATCTGTTTGGGATCTCGACGGAACATAATTGCGGCTATAAAGTGATATTAGATTTGTAGATGCAGAATATCTTTCAACTGATGAAGAGAACAAGTTGTATTTGAAAAAACGAGATGTTTGAGGTAGTTTAGAAACAGGGATAGAAAGATACGTTTATTTTGTACACGGTTAACTACGGTGGCCTGCAGGTGCAAACGTGTTATCATGACCCGACACATTTCCATTAAGAGAAACACGCTGCGGCTTCAGAAACGATGCAGATATAAAAAAACTATTGGCCAGCTTATAAAACGTATATGTTATATACATCACTACTCTAACTCAATTTACAACAAGAACAAAAGTGGTCCCAGGGCAGATCCTTGTGGAACCCCATATTTCATTTAATATTATCTATCTATGTAGTGTCTCTACTTTAAAGAGTCCTCTCCAGCTGATGTTCAGGTGTATATCAGTATGTAGTGTCTCTACTTTAAAGAGTCCTCTCCTGCTGATGTTCAGGTGTATATCAGTATGTAGTGTCTCTACTTTAAAGAGTCCTCTCCTGTTGATGTTCAGGTGTATATCAGTATGTAGTGTCTCTACTTTAAAGAGTCCTCTCCTGCTGATGTTCAGGTGTATATCAGTATGCAGTGTCTCTACTTTAAAGAGTCCTCTCCTGCTGATGTTCAGGTGTATATCAGTATGTAGTGTCTCTACTTTAAAGAGTCCTCTCCTGCTGATGTTCAGGTGTATATCAGTATGCAGTGTCTCTACTTTAAAGAGTCCTCTGCTGCTGATGTTCAGGTGTATATCAGTATGTAGTGTCTCTACTTTAAAGAGTCCTGTCCTGCTGATGTTCAGGTGTATATCAGTATGTAGTGTCTCTACTTTAAAGAGTCCTGTCCTGCTGATGTTCAGGTGCATATCAGTATGTAGTGTATCTACTTTAAAGAGTCCTCTCCTGCTGATGTTCAGGTGTATATCAGTATGTAGTGTCTCTACTTTAAGAGTCCTCTCCTGCTGATGTTCAGGTGTATATCAGTATGTAGTGTCTCTACTTTAAAGAGTCCTCTCCTGCTGATGTTCAGGTGTATATCAGTATGCAGTGTCTCTACTTTAAAGAGTCCTCTCCTGCTGATGTTCAGGTGTATATCAGTATGTAGTGTCTCTACTTTAAAGAGTCCCTCTCCTGCTGATGTTCAGGTGTATATCAGTATGCAGTGTCTCTACTTTAAAGAGTCCTCTGCTGCTGATGTTCAGGTGTATATCAGTATGTAGTGTCTCTACTTTAAAGAGTCCTGTCCTGCTGATGTTCAGGTGCATATCAGTATGTAGTGTCTCTACTTTAAAGAGTCCTCTCCTGTTGATGTTCAGGTGTATATCAGTATGTAGTGTCTCTACTTTAAAGAGTCCTGTCCTGCTGATGTTCAGGTGTATATCAGCATGTAGTGTCTCTACTTTAAAGAGTCCCCTGCTGCTGATGTTCAGGTGTATATCAGTATGTAGTGTCTCTCCTTTAAAGAGTCCTCTCCAGCTGATGTTCAGGTGTATATCAGTATGTAGCGTCTCTACTTTAAAAGAGTCCTCTCCTGCTGATGTTCAGGTGTATATCAGTATGTAGTGTCTCTACTTTAAAGAGTCCTCTCCTGCTGATGTTCAGGTGTATATCAGTATGTAGTGTCTCTACTTTAAAGAGTCCTCTCCTGCTGATGTTCAGGTGTATATCAGTATGTAGTTGTCTCTACTTTAAAGAGTCCTCTCCAGCTGATGTTCAGGTGTATATCAGTATGTAGCGTCTCTACTTTAAAGAGTCCTCTCCTGCTGATGTTCAGGTGTATATCAGTATGTAGTGTCTCTACTTTAAAGAGTCCTCTCCAGCTGATGTTCAGGTGTATATCAGTATGTAGTGTCTCTACTTTAAAGAGTCCTCTCCAGCTGATGTTCAGGTGTATATCAGTATGTAGCGTCTCTACTTTAAAGAGTCCTCTCCTGCTGATGTTCAGGTGTATATCAGTATGTAGTGTCTCTACTTTAAAGAGTCCTCTCCTGCTGATGTTCAGGTATATATCAGTATGTAGTGTCTCTACTTTAAATAGTCCTCTCCTGCTGATGTTCAGGTGTATATCAGTATGTAGTGTCTCTACTTTAAATAGTCCTCTCCTGCTGATGTTCAGGTGTATATCAGTATGTAGTGTCTCTACTTTAAATAGTCCTCTCCTGCTGATGTTCAGGTGTATATCAGTATGTAGTGTCTCTACTTTAAAGAGTCCTCTCCTGCTGATGTTCAGGTGTATATCAGTATGTAGTGTCTCTACTTTAAAGAGTCCTCTCTGCTGCTGTTCAAGTGTATATCAGTATGTAGTGTCTCTACTTTAAAGAGTCCTCTCCTGCTGATGTTCAGGTGTATATCAATATGTAGTGTCTCTACTTTAAAGAGTCCTCTCCTGCTGATGTTCAGCTGTATATCAGTGTGTAGTGTCTCTACTTTAAAGAGTCCTCTCCTGCCGATGTTCAGGTGTATATCAGTATGTAGTGTCTCTACTTTAAAGAGTCCTCTCCTGCTGATGTCCAGGTGTATATCAGTATGTAGTGTCTCTACTTTAAAGAGTCCTCTCCTGCTGATGTCCAGGTTTATATCAGTATGTAGTGTCTCTACTTTAAAGAGTCCTCTCCTGCTGATGGTCAGGTGTATATCAGTATGTAGTGTCTCTACTTTAAAGAGTCCTCTCCTGCTGATGTTCAGGTGTATATCAGTATGTAGTGTCTCTACTTTAAAGAGTCCTCTCCTGCTGATGTCCAGGTGTATATCAGTATGTAGCGTCTCTACTTTAAAGAGTCCTCTCCTGCTGATGTTCAGGTGTATATCAGTACGTAGTGTCTCTATTTTAAAGAGTCCTCTCCTGCTGATGTTCAGGTGTATATCAGTATGTAGTGTCTCTACTTTAAAGAGTCCTCTCCTGCTGATGTCCAGGTGTATATTAGTATGTAGTGTCTCTACTTTAAAGAGTCCTCTCCTGCTGATGTTCAGGTGTATATCAGTATGTAGTGTCTCTACTTTAAAGAGTCCTCTCCTGCTGATGTCCAGGTGTATATCAGTATGTAGTGTCTCTACTTTAAAGAGTCCTCTCCTGCTGATGTCCAGGTGTATATTAGTATGTAGTGTCTCTACTTTAAAGAGTCCTCTCCTGCTGATGTTCAGGTGTATATTAGTATGTAGTGTCTCTACTTTAAAGAGTTCTCTCCTGCTGATGTTCAGGTGTATATCAGTATGTAGTGTCTCTACTTTAAAGAGTCCTCTCCTGCTGATGTCCAGGTGTATATTAGTATGTAGTGTCTCTACTTTAAAGAGTTCTCTCCTGCTGATGTTCAGGTGTATATCAGTATGTAGTGTCTCTACTTTAAAGAGTCCTCTCCTGCTGATGTTCAGGTGTATATCAGTATGTAGTGTCTCTACTTTAAAGAGTCCTCTCCTGCTGATGTTCAGGTGTATATCAGTATGTAGTGTCTCTACTTAAAGAGTCCTCTCCTGTTGATGTTCAGGTGTATATCAGTATGTAGTGTCTCTACTTTAAAGAGTCCTCTCCTGCTGATGTTCAGGTGTGTATATCAGTATGTAGTGTCTCTACTTTAAAGAGTCCTCTCCTGCTGATGTTCAGGTGTATATCAGTATGTAGTGTCTCTACTTTAAAGAGTCCTCTCCTGCTGATGTTCAGGTGTATATCAGTATGTAGTGTCTCTACTTTAAAGAGTGTGTGTGTGTGTGTGTGTGTGTGTGTGTGTGTGTGTGTGTGTGTGTGTGTGTGTGTGTGTGTGTGTGTGTGTGTGTGTGTGTGTGTGTGTGTGTGTGTGCAGTGGTGTGTTTGGTGGCAGTCTGCAGCTCTGTTCCTATCAGTGATCTTCTGGACCGAGCCTCTCAGGGCTCAGATAAACTGCACGCTCTCAGCACCATCATCTCTCAGGACCTGGTCAGTGAACGCACCACGGCTTTTAAATGCCATTAACCTGCACCACTAGTCTTCTCATGTTTCAGCACATTGGAGTAGATATTGGAGAAGGACCAGACATTAGGCGCAGGGGGGTCAAACTCAATTTCATGGCGGGCAACATCAGCATTATGGTTGCACTCAAAGGGCCGGTTGTAACTTTAAGACTATAGAAATATACATGTATAAAATAATGTATTGTATTATATTACATGATTGTAATGTAACCTGTAACCCCTGCATGAGATAATATAATGACGATGCTCCTTTGCCCCGCCCCCCAGAACTCTCACTTCCCTCCCATTGGTCAGGTGATTATGCCCCGCCCCTCGATGTGTCACACCTCCTCTCTGCAGACGCCCAGCGACAAGCAGCAAACTCTGCAAGTTTCTGTGAGTCTTTTTTTACTTTTTGTGGTGGACTTCTAGGGGTCCATCACAAGGGATACTAATCTGGTGTTCATCATGAATATCTTCATCAATACATCCTTCTATATTGTGATAATATACACACTTTTACATATTTTATTGTTGTTATAATAGTGAATGACAATGTGCGGCACATTTAATTTTCTGTGCTTATTACGCTTTTTTGTGTTTGTATATAATTCAATTATATTTCTTACATTTTATATTATTATTTAAATCTTATCTTTTTAATGGAATATATTTTTTTTACTTCTTTTATTGCATATTTTTACCTTAACTTCTCATGTCTTATAAATACTTTTATCCTGTATTTAAAACCATTTGTATTGCACATTTTACTTTAACTTGTGGTGTTTTATTTTATACTGTATTACTGTACTTTTTTGTTACTCTAAACTGGAGAAACAAAACCCAATCTGTCGGCAGGTAGTAAAGTATTTAGATTGTGATGGTTCTTACTGACCTCTGCAGGCCAACTAGTGTATTACAACACCTTTCAAAAAGTCTTGCTATCTATACGGACTATTCAATAAAACCCTTTCCCTAGATCTCCTCCTTCCTTCCCTTGATCTCCTCCTTCCTTCCCTTGATCTCCTCCTTCCTTCCTCATTGATCAACTGTCACTAAAAACAGTAAATGGAGCCGTTTTAGCCAACATTGCTAATTTCCAGCTGTTGTCCCCGGCCAGATGATAATAGACACCTTTTTTCAAAATCACAAAACATCAACAGCATGAGTTATAAAGAAAGGATGAAAGGATATAAGAGAACAATAACATGCAAACGTCACACGTTACTACATGCATGTCACATATAGCACATAACACAGAAAGGAAGGGTCCATGATCACAACATGTAACACACACTGCAGCAAATGCCTCCCCTGATGCGTCCTCTGGTCTTTATCACGTGTCCCTCTCAGGAGTCGGACCTCCTCTCTCTGGCTCGCTCTCTGCTCCAGGCCTGGTCCGACCCCCTGCTGGCTCTCTCAGCTTCAGCAAACACCCTCCATCACCCCGACCAGACCTCCATCTCCAACAAGATCCAGGAGCTGCAGCTGCACTCCAAGAGCCTGGGGGACGGCCTGGACATCCTGTCTGGGAAGGTACTCTTTAAAGAGGAGACCCTACATGCTGATATACACCTGAACATCAGCAGGAGAGGACTCTTTAAAGTAGAGACACTACATACTGATATACACCTGAACATCAGCAGGAGAGGACTCTTTAAAGTAGAGACACTACATACTGATATACACCTGAACATCAGCAGGAGAGGACTCTTTAAAGTAGAGACACTACATACTGATATACACCTGAACATCAGCAGGAGAGGACTCTTTAAAGTAGAGACACTACATACTGATATACACCTGAACATCAGCAGGAGAGGACTCTTTAAAGTAGAGCCACTACATACTGATATACACCTGAACATCAGCAGGAGAGGACTCTTTAAAGTAGAGACACTACATACTGATATACACCTGAACATCAGCAGGAGAGGACTCTTTAAAGTAGAGACACTACATACTGATATACACCTGAACATCAGCAGGAGAGGACTCTTTAAAGTAGAGACACTACATACTGATATACACCTGAACATCAGCAGGAGAGGACTCTTTAAAGTAGAGACACTACATACTGATATACACCTGAACATCAGCAGGAGAGGACTCTTTAAAGTAGAGACACTACATACTGATATACACCTGAACATCAGCAGGAGAGGACTCTTTAAAGTAGAGACACTACATACTGATATACACCTGAACATCAGCAGGAGAGGACTCTTTAAAGTAGAGACACTACATACTGATATACACCTGAACATCAGCAGGAGAGGACTCTTTAAAGTAGAGGCACTACATACTGATATACACCTGAACATCAGCAGGAGAGGACTCTTTAAAGTAGAGACATTACATACTGATATACACCTGAACATCAGCAGGAGAGGACTCTTTAAAGTAGAGCCACTACATACTGATATACACCTGAACATCAGCAGGAGAGGACTCTTTAAAGTAGAGACACTACATACTGATATACACCTGAACATCAGCAGGAGAGGACTCTTTAAAGTAGAGACACTACATACTGATATACACCTGAACATCAGCAGGAGAGGACTCTTTAAAGTAGAGACACTACATACTGATATACACCTGAACATCAGCAGGAGAGGACTCTTTAAAGTAGAGACACTACATACTGATATACACCTGAACATCAGCAGGAGAGGACTCTTTAAAGTAGAGCCACTACATACTGATATACACCTGAACATCAGCAGGAGAGGACTCTTTAAAGTAGAGACACTACATACTGATATACCTGAACATCAGCAGGAGAGGACTCTTTAAAGTAGAGACACTACATACTGATATACACCTGAACATCAGCAGGACAGGACTCTTTAAAGTAGAGACACGACATGAACTCTCTCTCCTCTTCCTCAGATGGGTCCTGCAGCTCAGACCATCTCTTTGCTTCCCTTCTCTGGAGGAAATGACATCGGCCAGGACCGGATTTCACAATTAATCAACTTCAACTTCCTGTTGTCTTGTTTCCGCCGCGACTCCCACAAGATCGACAGTTTCCTGAAGGTTCTTCGCTGTCGGGCCACGAAGGCGCAGCCTCAGATGTGTTGAAGAGAGAGTCGGCCAGCTTTGCTTTTTCTCAACGTTTTCATGGTGCAGGGATATCGTACGTCTCAAAGTCAAAGTCAACTTTATTGTCAATCTTTCAGTTTGTGTGTACAGACAGAGAATCGAAATAACGTTTCCCACAATCCCGAATACAAAACAAATATATATATATAAACATGTATATACCTATATATATACCTATATATATATACCTATATATATATATATATAAACAAAGACACATTTATACATATGCTCACATTAAGACCTAAATAAAAGCACAACAATCAATATATACAGAAATAACAGTCACTTCAATCATTTCTGTGTTGGTCCCTGAAGGCAGCATCTCTCTGGTCCAATGGGATTGCTCCATGTGATTTTGGGTTATCGGGAAAAAAATCTGTGTCAAACAAACGTCGATGACACTTAAATCCACCAGTTGGGTATTTACTGACGTTTTCTATGTCGTAGAATTCAAATCTCTTCAGCTTACTTTAACCACAGACCTTATTTCAGGCTAACAACCAAAAACACATTCAGAAAACCATTGTCCTACAGACCAGGAAGTGATAAAATGCTGACTCATGACAGGGTTTTACGACTCATTCCTACACCTCTCTATTGCCTATAGATTAGCGCATGCTAGGATTCTGCTATATGAGCTAATGGTTAGCATTCTGAGTTTCCAGAAGGCGGCGATGAGCAGGAGTTTCATGGCGTATCGTATCCAGTTTACCTGAGTATCTTTATACTTTAAAAACACCTACTCCACTACATGTTAGAAGCCTGTATTGTACGTTTTACTCTACTACATTTATCGTACAGCTTTAGCTACTTTACAGATTCAGATTATTAGCTAAATTACTGACTTTATGACTTTTAAAAGAGTACTTTAACACTGTAGCATTAGCCGCTTTCACACCAAGTACTTTGCCGCACTTAGTGCCCAGCACTTAGTGCCCAGCACTTAGTGCCCAGCACTTAGTTCCCAGCATTTAGTGCCCAGCACTTAGTAACCCCATGGAACTAAGAGCCGATCGTGTTCACACCGGAATAAGTTCCCTGAGAGAGGATTAGGCAAATGAAGCCGCTGACGTCACTTCTTCTTCTTCTGCTTTGGGTTTACTGGCAGGCCGCAAACAACTTCACGGCGTATACTGCCACCCGGAGTCCCCGGCCGGAAGTCCCCGGAGTTGGGGAAGGCTTCAGTAGAAGCTGCTGGGACTCCCAGCAGCTTCTACTGAAGCCTTCCGAGTAAATCGCCAGAACGCCGACACCTCCTCATCTCCACCGCTCCCATGTTTTCTTTTGTGTTGCCATAAGTTAGTCTCTCTGCGTTTCTACGCTGGGCTAATGCTAATGCTAATAATGCTAATGCCACAAATACAATGGCGGCTTCACAAAACTTTTCAGAGTTTTACGGGGCGTGGTTTGCAATTCGCCCAGCCAATCGAAATTGGTACTTTTTTCTCCCCGGGAAAGCACCACCTCTCTAGCAGGGACTGACATGGAGGTAAAAGCTCTGGAACTATGTTCACTTTTTGGTGTGAACGCAAAATTCCAGGCACTATCGGAACTAAACGGGAAAAGTATGTGGAAAAGTATTCCGGTGTGAACGCGCCTATTGCTTCTTTTAATGAAGTCAAAAGTCACATTTAAGTCAGCGTGTTGCACAAACATTGACCTCAATCTGAATGATGGATGCGAAGGTATATTAAAGTTTAAGCTATCAACGTTTCCCATGGTAATTTGCATGCGTTGTACTTGTTTGAAAGCTTCCTTATTGACTTTAAATCAGGTTGATAACTTCCAGGAAGGGAATAAAGCATCTGCGTTTGCTTCCAGCTGGTCTGGCTTCATCACTTGACCGTGTTCTTGTAAACCTGGTATGTTTGTTCTGCTGTTCCTCCTCCTTGTCTCGTCCTTCTAAACCTTTGCACTTCAGATTTAAACATTCTCTGATAAGCGTGATGTGATGCTTATAGAATTGATCTTTTCAATCTGCTCATCAATAAAGATCTTCTTTTGCACAGTAACATCTCCTTGCCTGTCATCTTTTAGTCCACTGAATGTATGCAAACAAAATATGTAATCACGTGTGAAAGCATACATACTGTGTAAAATGACTTCATGGGATTTATTGACAGTAAGTAAAAAATAGAAACTTAATTTTTCGGAGAACTGTTTGTATTAAAGGGGACCTATCATGCAAAATGCACATGTTGATGTCTCTCATACATCAACATGTGTCCCCGGTGTGTCGGGGAACTCACGCAGCGTCAGGAAATAAAACCCTCTCTCTTTTCCTCCGTACGCAAATCTCTAAAAACGGAGGAACAACGGAGCTGATCCAGATTTGCGTCCGATATGACGTAATATCTGAAATGTGGACCCACGGGCCAATCAGAAACGTTGCTATCAGAAACAATGCCCGACTGTTCTGGACGTAATATGGTCGGTGTTTACATTAGCATCGCTAACATTCAGAGCTAACCTGTACTGGAGAGCATGTGTGTGAAGAAGCAGGAAGTAAAAAGGAACTCACCTTGTGGTATAACCGGCAAGAGAGAAAGCCTTTGAGCTCCAAACTGTTTCAGAGAGAATCCTTGATAATCCATGATATGGCGTTTCATCACGGCAGCATTTAGTTTAGACGGTAGCTGCCGGGTCCCGCATGAGCTCAGACCCTCCTCTTTAAAGCTTTATACCCAAATCAGCACTTTAGAAACAGGAAGTGGAATAGAGGGATATGAGGCGTGGCTAGAATGATCTGTTTGGTGTTTGGAGCAAAACACTTCATAGACATGTTTTTTAAATATTGTATATATCTGAGACCTGTTGCCTACAAAGAGCACGATAGGTGACCTTTAAAAGGCAAAGGCAGATATAAAAACACAATGCCTGCTTTTACAACATCTCCCCTGCAGAGGGCGGTATTTTGTTAAGCTTTATGCAATAGTTTTAGCAAGGGCTATACTCTGGCACCCTCTGGTGATAAACAGATATAATGCAAGGAAACGGGATGTAATGTTTAACTTGGACGGAATACACATTTAAATTCACTCCTATGCAAAGACAACTCCATACTAAATTCATTAAAGATGATATCCTCAGCATATTGAGGGTTTTTAAATCTCCTGGTGTCCAATGAGAGCTTCAGAAACCTGCCTCTGGATAGAGTTCATTTGACCGTTTAAGACTTTATTCGCTTGCATTTTTAGTGAGTAACAAAGAGGCTTTCTGAGTATTTTTGTGCGGGATCATCGCGTTAAGGATTAACATAACTACAATGGCTTTCACAGCTCTAACTACACCAATATCGAGACCCCCTGACTTCGTAGGCGTTGGTGGTATAGTGGTGAGCATAGCTGCCTTCCAAGCAGTTGACCCGGGTTCGATTCCCGGCCAACGCAATCTTTTTTCGGCGGCGATATGACTCAGATCATATATGATTAGATAAAATAAGAAGAACTTTATTGATCCTCATTTGGGAAATGTTTGCGTTGCAGCAGCATAGAAGGACACGGCATTGTACATTAGAGAAATTAATGTATCTTATGAGATAGCATGAAATACCAATGTTTTCTTTAACCCATTAAGAAGAAAGGAAATAGCATTAAAAAAGTAGAAAATATACATGTTGAAATACAAATGCACAGTAAAGCAGGATATGATATATACATTAAGTATGTCAGGGATGGAATATTAAATATTAAATTGAATATAAATGTAAAGTGTACAGTGTGATTTTACGTCTGGATAGAGTTCATTTTCAGTTTAAGACTTTATTCGCCTGCATTTTTAGTGAGTAACAAAGAGGCTTTCTGAGTATTTTTGTGTGGGATCATCGCGTGCGGGATTAACATCACTACAATGGCTTTCACAGCTCTAATGGCATCGATGTCGAGACCAGCCTATTCCCGTTAGCGTTGGTGGTATAGTGGTGAGCATAGCTGCCTTCCAAGCAGTTGACCCGGGTTCGATTCCCGGCCAACGCAATGTTTTTTTGGCGGCGATATGACTCAGATCATATATGATTAGATAAGATAAGAAGAACTTTATTGATCCCGATTTGGGAAATGTTTGCGTTGCAGCAGCATAGAAGGACACGGCATTGTACATTAGAGAAATTAAAAGAGTAGAAATAAACAATCCAACATGTAAACATCTCAAATAGAAATTAAATGGCATTAAAAAAGTAGAAAATATACATGTGGAAATACAAATTTACAGTAACATAATATGTGATCTTTAATCTTAATTAGCTATCTGCTGTATACATATAAATACTTGGCTACTAATTGTATTTTCTACTCTCTGTATATGTTTTACTTTCTTGTTTATAGTCTTTTAATTTTGAGTGTACAATGCCTTGTCTCGTTATGCTGCTGCAATGCAAACATTTCCCAAATTGGGATCAACTTCTTATTTTATCTTATTTTATTTTAAGACCACACAACTTGTCCTCTGTGAGATAGCATGAAATACCAATGTTTCTTTAACCCATTAACCATGAAGTAGAAAGGAAATAGCATTAAAAAAGTAGAAAATATACATGTTGAAATACAAATGCACAGTAAAGCAGGATATTATATATACATTAAGCAGTGGCGAGCCGTGATTTTATACCTAGGCCCTCTGACCCCCCCTTCCCTCGAAAAAAAAGAAGAAATATTACGTCTCAGCGTATACTTCAGCGGAATATCAAAACAGTGGTCCGGGGTGCAAAACGCATCAATGACAGCGACCCTCTACCACACAAAACAACATCATTTATATAAACACCTATCATGACAGGGCACCCACAGCCAAGTAACAATTACAAATGAATTAAGTCGGCACGGCGGCCCGCATTGAAAATGACTTAGGCCTATGGGCTCAGAACAGTCTCATAATACACACATGCGCACAGAAGGATTCAAACTTGTATTTCCGGATCCACACTTGTGTTTTTCAATCCACACACAAATGTATTCCGTTTCATATACATGTAAATAAAATCCAAATAGGCCTACAGAAGAAAGTTGTACATGTGTATTTTTGATCCTCACATATTTGTTTTCCGTTTATAACCTCTGAACCTGCAAACACAACCCGCTTTCTGTGCACGGATCGCTGTGCATTCGTGTGTGGGTTTTTTGAGACTCCCCTGACGGTCAGCCGATTCGTACTTGTAAATATTTGCGGGTCATTCAGCTGATCCTTTGCCACTCCACATTATCATTGTAACTCAATCTTGAAAATGAACCGGTTAATAATTTCGCAACGATGTCATCACTATCACTGAAGTGAGCCATCATGAACGAATTTATGCTAATTATAAATCTATCGATTAGATTTATGATTCGAAAATTATAAAAGTAGGGTAGACATGTGGATATTATCCGGCTGAACACAACGTGCATTTATCTAACAGGTTCGTTTTCCACAGACCTTATTTCGAGCTATTTTCCAAAATCCTGTGGAGAAATCTCATTGCTTCCTGTCGAGGGAATCCGAGCGAAGCTTACTTCCGCGTTTTAGGACGCGTCACTGCACCACTTGTCATAAAGTCCGCGAAAATGAAGCCCGCCCATTTAGAGGGAAGATATGATTGGTCAATTGTGCCGTCATTTGACATTACTCTCTCGTTGAGTTACTATAGCGGGCCCTCTGTGAATGTAGAGAGGGACCAACAAGCTCTCCCGTCTTCACAGGCGGCTTCTCAGGTCGACTATTTTCATTTCCTCGCTCCTCGGTCCTCGGTCTCACCGGAAGTTGATTTGCCTGCACCATCTTGAGTACCGTCCCATGGCTCTTATTTCTGCCGAGGATCGAGGAGCGAGGAGCGATAATGGAGGTTTTTTAATGTTTTCAAATATTATTTTTTAGAATATTTTAGGCCCTCACAGAGGGCCTAGAGGGCCTAGAGGGCCCTGACGGCTCGCCACTGACATTAAGTGTGTCAGGGATGGAATATTAAATATTAAATTGAATATAAATGTAAAGTGTACAGTGTGATTGTAAGTCTGGATAGAGTTCATTTTCAGTTTAAGACTTTATTCGCTTGCATTTCTAGTGAGTAACAAAGAGGCTTTCTGAGTATTTTTGTGCGGGATCACCGCGTGCGGGATTAACATCACTACAATGGCTTTCACAATTCTCATCGCATCGATATCAAGAACATCCGATTTCCATTAGCGTTGGTGGTATAGTGGTGAGCATAGCTGCCTTCCAAGCAGTTGACCAGGGTTCGATTCCCGGCCAACGCAATTTTTTTCGGCGGCGATATCAAATCAAATCAAATCAGGTTTTATTTATATAGTACATTTATAAACGATTTTTGGTCTAGTGCTGTACATATAATAAAATTAGCCTACAGTAGAGACACTTTACAGCAAATACAACAGCACAGATTGTTCAGAATATCAGTATGAGAAAAACGACACCCTCTGTCCTTAGACCCTCTGTCCTTAGACTCTCATATCGTACAAGGAAAAACTTCCAGAGAAAACCCACAGCTTAAAGGGAACATGGGAGAAACCTCAGGGAGAGCAACAGAGGAGGGATCCCTCTCCCAGGACGGACAGACGTGCAATAGATGCCGTGTGTAAATTGAAGAGATAATACATTTTACAGCATATAGACCGAATGTTAGGAAATGCATGTGTCTGTAATAAGAAGATGAATCCACGAGGATGTCAGCTACAATCCTGTGGAAGCCATCAGGGAAGCAGCATGGCGAGACCCAAGGCAGGACCGCAGAGACAGGTTCAGCCACGACCCGAAGTCCACGACTTAATCCAGAACTCAGGATAGAGGATCCAAGACACAGGACTACAGCAAGAGGATCAGCCTAGACTCCGGATCCCGGCGTAGATATAGATACAAAACAAGAACAAAGATTTGGCTGGGTTAACAAGGAACAAGAGAATACACAGACACAGACACAGAGGGGAAAGGTCATTGGATAAAAGTTATTCTTGATAACCCTCGAGAAAGATCTCATGAACTTCCCCACTCAATCTATCAAGACCCGAGCAGGCACAGGCCGGCGCATACCGCTCATGGAATCCCTCACCATATAAACTCTAACCCCTCAAGTGTACAAGTGAAGAGACACCATGTGTCAGCTCCTTTTAGAATAGTATTTCTTCTCTTCTCAGAGAAACAAGGGTATGAAAAGAGCAGCCAGAAACAGAGGAAGAGAGGCACAACGTGACTACGGAAATGCACTCTCCTAAATATTAAACGAGTAAGAAGTGAAGAAACACAAAGCCAGAAATTGAAATGAAAAGGCACCATCACCTTCGAATAGGGTGGAAATGATGAAGACCCAAATTATGAAGAGGGGACATGGGATACTAGTGAAGAGGGACGACAGTGAAAAGGCCCAACGTATCCAACGTACTAGCACTCTCCAGAGAGACAGAAAGTCAAAGTATACGCCGAGAGGCACAACGTGACTACGTAGATGCACTCTCCCGTATAAATGAGTTCAAGGGAAAGGGGGTGAAAAACTAAACTAATCAAAAGAAGGAAGTAGAGAGGCCTAAATGCCGTCTCCTAGATTCAGTTAAAGGAAAGAACTGGGGAACAAACAAGTACAGGAGGAAAGGCCCAACGAGTCAACGTCAACACACTCTCCTAGAATAGTTCAAGGTAAACGGGGTCGGAAGAATATAGTAAGAAACAGAGCTGAGAATGCTTTCCCTCTAGTCCAGGGCGAACATGGAGGATAAGAAAACAGAGATAGAGCACAACAACCTATCTCTTCGTCAGATGCACTGCCCCGCCTGGATAAGCGACTCTGTGCCCCTTCCCCCTCTACCGGACCTTAGATCCGCAGAGGGAGAGGGGAGGGACCAAGCCCAAGGGGGGGTTTAGGGTTTTAAAAGAAAACCCAGCAGAGATCCAAAAATGGATGAAGAAGTATTTACAAAACGGTTTATAAAACCAAGAGGTTATTCCTCATATTCCTAAAATGTTCTAATCTAATTCAGGGTCATACCAACTCAGCTCCAAGCAACCAGACGTAGCAACCAGTCAGTCCAGTCAGAACCTTCTCTGAGGTCTCCCCGCTCCCAACCTACTAATCATAAAAAACTGAAACCCCATAAAACCCCAATAATATTAATAACATTTAATAATATTAAAAATAGTATCAATTCTGTGGATAACTAAATAAATAAATAATTAAACAAAAGCCAGAGAGAAAAAGTGAGTTTTAAGTGTTGATTTAAAAACCCCCAGGGTCTGGGCCGACCTCACATGGAGGGGCAGAGTATTCCAGAGACTAGGGCCAGCCGCTGCGAAAGCTTGATGCCCTCAGGTTTTAAGCCTGGTCTTAGGCACTACCAGCAGCTGATCAGCCGACCTTAAGTGTGGGTGTAGCGATGGAGGAGTTCGGCTATATAGGCAGGAGCCCATTTAGGGCTTTGAAAACAAATAAAAGGAGTTTAAAATCTATTCTGAACCGAACTGGAAGCCAGTGCAGTGAGGCCAGAATTGGGGTGATGTGGTCACGCTTTTTATGGCCAGTAAGAAGACGTGCAGCTGCATTCTGAACTAGCTGGAGGCGTCTAATTGAGGCCTGGTCCATACCCACATACAGAGCGTTGCAGTAATCCAGTCTCGAAGTAACAAAGGCGTTAATAACCCTTTCTAGGTCTTTAAAATATAAAAACGATTTGGTCTTAGCCAATAGTCGTATTTTGAAAAAGCAGGTCTTGACTACAGTGCTAACCTGCTTATCAAATTTAAAGGCGCTGTTGAAGGTCACTCCAAGGTTCATGACAGAGGGGAGGATATTTTTATTGAGGGAGCCCAGAATATCAACCGGAGAGGCTGGAGGTCGGGGTCCAAAAAAGATGACCTCGGTCTTGTTCTCATTGAGGGTAAGGAAGTTTTGGCTCAGCCAGGATTTTATGACTCAGATGACATATGATTAGATAAGATAAGAAGTACTTTATTGATCCTGATTTGGGAAATGTTTGCGTTGCAGCAGCATAGAAGGACACGGCATTGTACATTAGAGAAATTAAAAGAGTAGAAATAAACAATCCAACATGTAAACATCTCAAATAGAAATGAAATAGCATTAAAAAAGTAGAAAATATACATGTGGAAATACAAATTTACAGTAACATAATATGTGATCTTTAATCTTAATTAGCTATCTGCTGTATACATATAAATACTTGGCTACTAATTGTATTTTCTACTCTCTGTATATTTTTTACTTTCTTGTTTATTTCTAGTCTTTTAATTTTGATTGTACAATGCCTTGTCTCGTTATGCTGCTGCAATGCAAACATTTCCCAAATTGGGATCAACTTCTTATTTTATTTTAAGACCACACAACTTGTCCTCTGTGAGATAGCATGAAATACCAATGTTTCTTTAACCCATTAACCATGAAGTAGAAAGGAAATAGCATTAAAAAAGTAGAAAATATACATGTTGAAATACAAATACACAGTAAAGCAGGATATTATATATACATTAAGTGTGTCAGGGATGGAATATTAAATATTAAATTGAATATAAATGTAAAGTGTACAGTGTGATTGTAAGTCTGGATAGAGTTCATTTTCAGTTCAAGACTTTATTAGTTTGCATTTCTAGTGAGTAACAAAGAGGCTTTCTGAGTATTACAGTGATTTTAGTTTTGGATCACCGCGTGCGGGATTAACATCACTACAATGGCTTCCACAGTTATCATTACCTCAATATGGAGACACAACCATTTCCGTTAGCGTTGGTGGTATAGTGGTGAGCATAGCTGCCTTCCAAGCAGTTGACCCGGGTTCGATTCCCGGCCAACGCAATGTTTTTTCGGCGGCGATATGACTCAGATCACATATGATTAGATAAGATAAGAAGAACTTTATTGATCCTGATTTGGGAAATGTTTGCGTTGCAGCAGCATAGAAGGACACGGCATTGTACATTAGAGAAATTAAAAGAGTAGAAATAAACAATCCAACATGTAAACATCGCAAATAGAAATGAAATAGCATTAAAAAAGTAGAAAATATACATGTGGAAATACACATTTACAGTAACATAATATGTGATCTTTAATCTTAATTAGCTATCTGCTGTATACATATAAATACTTGGCTACTAATTGTATTTTCTACTCTCTGTATATTTTTTACTTTCTTGTTTCTAGTCTTTTAATTTTGATTGTACAATGCCTTGTCTCGTTATGCTGCTGCAATGCAAACATTTCCCAATTGGGATCAACTTCTTATTTTATTTTAAGACCACACAACTTGTCCTCTGTGAGATAGCATGAAATACCAATGTTTCTTTAACCCATTAACCATGAAGTAGAAAGGAAATAGCATTAAAAAAGTAGAAAATATACATGTTGAAATACAAATGCACAGTAAAGCAGGATATTATATATACATTAAGTGTGTCAGGGATGGAATATTAAATATTAAATTGAATATAAATATAAAGTGTACAGTGTGATTGTAAGTCTGGATAGAGTTCATTTTCAGTTCAAGACTTTATTAGTTTGCATTTCTAGTGAGTAACAAAGAGGCTTTCTGAGTATTACAGTGATTTTAGTTTTGGATCAACGCGTGCGGGATTAACATCACTACAATGGCTTCCACAGTTATAATCACGTCGATATGGAGACCGAACTATTTCCGTTAGCGTTGGTGGTATAGTGGTGAGCATAGCTGCCTTCCAAGCAGTTGACCCGGGTTCGATTCCCGGCCAACGCAACCCTATTATCATATTAAATATACATTTGAATGTAAAATGTACAGTCTGATTTTAAGTCAAAGTAGAGGAACCGGAGGGTCGCGGTTCAAGTCGCAACGGAACCAAAAATATTAATAAAGTCTGATCTTACATGTCCCCTGTTTTTTTAAACAATATATTATAGGTCTATACAAAACATTTCTCTGAAGTGTTTGCCACCAAAATACCAAACGGATCACACACACACACACACACACACACACACACACACACGCACACACACGCACACACACGTACGTATCACATCACAACATTGTAAAGTTAGCTATATATCAGGCTAGTAGCAGTAGCATTGATAATATAGTAACGTTACTGGCAGGACTGTTGATACTGATCCATAACAGAAACTAATGCGCAAGTATTAGCCGTATCTCGCGTTACCTAATGCAACTCCACACTACGTCTTACGGTGCTGTGTACCGGAGGGGAGAGAGAGAGGGGAACGAAGGGGGGGGGGGGGGGGGGGGAGAAGGGAGCGAAGGGGGGGAGAGATGTAATACGGTTTCCTGATAAACGTTTTGTTTGATAGGCCTCAGCTGTGGAGAGTATGTACTGCAGGGCAACACACTCTCACTCCATAATCGTCCAGGAGCGACGCTTGGTCAGGGTCCCGTGGCGTGCAGTTGTGACGCTCATAGGCTTTATTGCTACCCCCTTCCCCGTCAATGTATAGTGTTGGTCCACAGCACAAACATATTAGTTTAACAAAATCCGCATCTAAAGATAGCCTACGTTATTTTCCCCTGTGCAATTCCAGTCTCACATCTCACAGCACATCGTCATTAACAAATACCGGAAACAGACCGAAAACATTAAAAAAAAAAAATAAATACTTTATTCCGAGTGTGCTTGCTTTTCTCTTTGGAAGTCATCACATAACGGCATTGTAATACACGGTTCGGCTGCATTAAATATTACATATCTGCCGTAGTTCTGTATTTATAGAGCCCTGATGAGAAGACTTCTAGACAAACATGAGGAACTGAAAACGTGACGTGGATCATAAATATATCAGCCATTAAACAACATCTTACATTTCTTTTCACACAATACGTCTCCTTGCAGTATCAACACTAATTCGGCTGACTTTTATATTTGATCCAATTGGTAGATAGGCTGTATTTACACCATAAAGGTGCACAGCTGATATAAAGGGACACCTAGTGGTTAAAGCACGTTATGGAATTTCATTATTTTTATTATTAGATATTAATAGGATCCCTATAAAGTATATTCATTACTCGTTATTCTCTACTAATAGTTCATTAACCTGTTAAGCCCGAAGGTCCCCGCCGGCGGGGACCCTGGGTCTTTTTTTCACGATACTGTGTCTCAGGGGATCTTAATATTTAAGAACCTATTAATGTGTTATACCAGATTAACAGAAATAATCTCAGCTAACTGCCGATACAAACCATGTTTACCAAAACAAAACACAAGTCTCACAAGAAGCATCTAAATTACCCCTGAGCGAAAAATGCTAACGGACATTGGCACAGAACTCAAGATAAAAGTACCCTTATTACTTATCATAGCTGCACATACAATATATCCGATTAAAGCTGAGACTCCATAGATTATGTAGGTATATAGTATCATCACTGAGTGATCCGGACTCGCGACAGGGGAAGCAAATACAGTCATCACAACACGTACCTTTACGAAGCTTCTAGGGAGATCGTCTCACAAGTAGCTGTCAATCTGATCAAAGTACGTGTTCAATGGCATTAAAATGAGAAAAAACGCGGCTGAATCTGTTAATCCATAGGTTCTTAACGTCCATGTATAAAAAACTGATTGAATTTATAATCCATAATTCCATTTTTATGTAAACATCGGAGAGTAAATGCTAGCTGCTAATGGTAGCCACCACAGCTAGCTGCTGCTTCCGGTCTCGGCGATGCAGCAGTCTCACACATACATATGACCAAATAAGGACTATGTGGGAGTTCCCCTCGATTCCATTGGCTCTGACTGTCAGAAAGAGATGTCACATGTCAAAATCGAGCAAGGGGGGCCAGAGATATGGAAAATCCACCCAAATGGCCCCAGAAGAGGGTTTTTTTTTGCTAAATCTGTCTAAAAAGGTCAAATATAACTTGTTTTGCATCAATCTTGATACAGGGTACTTATTATATGTTGTACTTTGGATTCCTAAAGCTTTTAGTCTACTAACCCATCATCCAAGGTTAGTTTTCACTATAAGTACAAAATATTTTTTGGACGGACACTATAATTTACAGTTTTTTACCATGTTCAATCTGAATTTTCTTTAAAATAAAAAACATCTATATTGAATCTGACTTTTCTACATCCAACTCACAGGTTTATCATTACTTTGAGAAAAAAGATTATTTATTTAACCCTTTTAGAAGATATGGTCATTTGTTCTGGGAATGTCATTTTCGAGCTTGAAACCTGAAAAACAGGCTCGGGGTTTAACAGGTTAAAGACTGTATATAATGACTATTTTGCACATCCCTTTCAAGATTTCAAGATTTTCTAAGGTTTATTGACATATCATATAGGCCTACACAACTATGGTGTAGTTCTGCATTGAATGAAAAACTTGGGTCGCAGGTTCTTCAATAGTGTATTACAAGACATCTATCAATATTTGTGCATACCTCCAGCAATGTTAACTATGTTGAAGCACTTATTTTAACTGATATTATACATATGTATTATACTCTTATAAGATGTATGTAGATTTTTCATCTCCGGCCTTGTCAGGTATTGAACAATCAATAAATAAAGAACACAGAATTATTAAATATAAAACACAGAATTTGTGTGATTATACTAAATGATTTACAAATAAACACCACTACATATTTACAACTGTTACACATGCTGATGCAACGCAAATGTTTCCAACTTGGGATCAATAAAGTATATCTTATCTTAAGCTGATCGATGGCTACTGCCATATTTGCAAAATGTGCCTCTGAACCTTGACAAGTGCATGTTTCAGGCTTATCAATTAATGTAATGTAATGTTATCAATTAACAACAGGGGTCACAGACATAAGACCAGCTGTTAAATAAAGCTCTTCTGACCTTAGCTGGCATGTGTGTATATATATATTAATGCTGCCCATTATGGGCACAAGCAATTTGCACCCATTTATTAATTATATGTTTTAAATGTGAGTGTTTCCTATCCCCTAAACCTCCAGGGATGTACACAGTTTAATACTGGCCACTTCTTATTATGGGAAATACGAAAACGTCTTTTAAAACTACAACTCCCAGTAGAGACGTGCCATAGATACAGAACATGTTGCGAAACAGAATAGCCAGCATGTGTAGTTCTAGGGACGCGGTGGACCCGTTCAAATCCAGTTTTGGACAGTCTGCCGTGGTTCCATCCCATTTCAAGTGCTGTTCGACGCTCGGCGTAACCCTCGGAGCACACTCTCCAATCACAGAGCTTGAGGACTATCACGGGGTTTGTCAAGCGAAGCGGAGAGAATACTTACTTCCCGGTGTAATATTCTGTAAAGCAAATGAGCTGCTCCGACCCTCGGTCCTGACGGACTCCAACTTGTGTTTATTAATCAAACAAATAAATAAACACAAGGATAATGATGTGTTATTGTTGAGTAAATGGAGAATTGCACAGGGGAAAATAACGTATCTATGCCATAAATTTAGATGCGGATTTTGTTAAACTAATATGTTTGCGCTGTGGACCAACACTATACATTGACGGGGAAGGGGGTAGCAATAAAGATAACACCATTAAACAGTTACACAACATAACCGAAATAATATCGATAGCAGCGTCCCTAGCAACCACCTTGGTAACAATGAAAACGTTATGGACGCAATTTCCTGAAGTAATCTTCGTAAAAACTAGCAAACTAAAGATCATGTACATCCACTGCACACATAATCTGAAATAACAACTCATATTTCTCGCATCAAATGACATCAAAACGCTTTTTAATGGCCAAACTAACTTTAAAATAGGCATTTTCCACCGAGAATAAAACGAAGTTCGGCCATGTTTTTTTTTTTCTGCAGGGAGAAATTTGAAGATCACGTGACATAGACGCCAGCCATTGGAATGAATGGAATGCAGTTGGAGTTCAACCAATCACAGAGCTTGAGAACTAATCACGGGGTTTGTCAAACAGAGCACATGGTGTAGTCCAAACGATAGCTAAGGGATTCTGGGTAGTGTAGTGTCTTCTGCTATCCTTTACTCCGAAAAAATATTTGTTTCTCCGAATCGAAGGGGAAAAATACAAAAGCACACAATTTAAACCAATCAATGTTGTGTAATTAACAAGGATAATCTGGTGTTTTTGAGTCGATGAGTAGTGCAGATATCACTGTAAAATCAATCGACAGTAAGAGGAATACTTACTTCCGGGTGTACAATTCTCCGTTATCCAATGGGAATGGACGCTCACATTGCCTTTAAGGGCAGCCGACACAAACGAATGCCGTGCTTCCATGAGCGTCAAATCCCGCCGCAGATGGGAATACATTGCAATCAGTTGAAAGCTATTTGCGTCCCTTTATGAAGCTGAAGGAGCCTAGGAGCGTCACAACTGCACGCCACGGACACTGACCAAACGTCGCTCCTGGACGACTATGGAGTGACAGTGTGTTGTGCAGGGAGGTGGATGCACCTCGCACAACGCACCCAGGAACGAACGCTAGCTCCGGTCCTTTTCCCGTGAGTGGACTCGATGTCCTGACAGGCTGGAGTTTGTGCAACCTGCACACACTCCAGCTCACCATGATTACAAATGGTGAAATGCAATGTAAAATTACCGAAAATCATACCAGCACACAAAATCACAACCGCTCAAACCAACTACTACCGCAAATTAGGCAGAGAAGGAGTCCAAGAAAGTTGCTCCCCCATGTGACGTAATATGACGCGTTTGACGTATGACGTTAAAAAAAAAGCAGTTTTTAGTAGCAGAGCTCAAAACGGTTCCTTTCCCTCTGAATTCCTGCCCGTATGTCTCGTAAAACATGTCAAATCCTCCATTCAGTTTTGAAATTGTAATTTTCAGGCAAGGTTAAGCATAAATCTAGTAAAAAAAAACAAAAACTTGCAAGTTGCTCTTTAAGTGTTTCATTCACTGCATAACTTCACCGTAGTAGTTTATATGACAATAATTCATTGAATCCTGAATCTGAAATGTACATATAGGTTACTTTAATACATTATCCATATCTTATACACTTCAGGTGATTTTTGAAGAGGTGAAGCTGCATCTTTGAAATTCCTTCACTCTTTGGAGGGTGTCTGAACGCTTTGTAGAGCTTGGTGTCGTTGTGTTTGAGTCTGGCCTGAAGGGAAACAGACACATGGCCACATGTTGCCACCATCAAGGAGCCCAGGCCATCCATGAAGAACTCTGGAGGCAGAGACAGACATTTGCCATTTAGGAAAAAAAGCCAACTACGATCATGTACAGCAACAACTGAAAGAGTTTAGACCCACCTCCACTTGGACTGAAAACCATCTAGACCTACCTGAGTGTGCTACCCTCTTGAGCTGAGGGTCGAATCCCACCCTCTGTACGGCATCTGTACGAGCCAGGAAGAAGTTGACCACCCCACTGACCAATGAGCATTGTGGGTAACCATGAAGAGAGTGGAACTTCCCTCTGGACTTCCTGTACATGCAGCCACCTTCCGTTTCGTCTCCTTCCTCATAGATGAGAGAGAAATAAAACTGCTCTCCTCCTACTTTACCGCCGAGCTGAAAGGAACAGAGAGACAAGAGAACTGCTTATAATCTGACTACCTGTGTACCTGCTTTGTAAAGACTAAATAATTGTTGGCAATTGGGCACCATCTCCAAAACAGGCCATGGAACCACGTCGGTGCAAAAGGGGTATGGAAGTCTCACATGCTTCATAGCTCGTAGACACAACAAGTGTTTAACACATGCTGACCCCTTTAGAAACAGTCTTACCACGTCCAGTTCTGGGACCGCCTCCATCACCTTCACCATCTCTTCGATTTTCGTCCACTTGGTAAACAGGAAGTCATCGTCTACCCACAGGAACTACTTGGTGGTGACCTGGGAGACCGCCAGATTCCTGCCAGCAAACCAGCCCTGATGGAGGAAACATAATTGGAATCTTTTTCAATGGTTTTCCTAGGTGAGAAGCACAAGGCAATGGGTTGAAAGCTAATACTTAATGTCACGTCTCTTTGTTTTGTATTGTGCTGGTTCTGCCTGTTGTGGAAACTCCACAATTAATCACATTCTGGTAAGAAATGAACAAACATAGAAGAAATGGTGACTGGCAACAAAGTAATTTACATTAGAGTCTACCAAATGGAAACAAAAGATACAAGTGAGACATGTTAACAATAACAGGTAACATCCGTTTGATCATTTGCCTGACGATGGTCCTAGTGGCACCCTTCTGTCTGTGAAATACAGAAGGGTGCCAGACAGGTGTATTAAAAGGTGCACAAGGTGAGAGTAAGTCCTACATGTGCAAGTCATGAGCAAGTCTCAAGTCTTGACCTACAAGTATCAAGCACGTCCCAAGTCACTGTGGTGAGAGTCAAGCAAGTCAAGTCAAGTCATACGAAATTCTGATGAATAAGCCCAGTTTCCGCATTTAAATCTGTTAAAAAACAGTGGTTATGAAAATGGATTCAACCCACACTATGATCTTCATTACATACACAGTTAATCATTTGAAATTTAATTTAGACCAATGACAATCATATTAGATTCATATTAACCTCAAAAAGGCAGAATTCCAGGTAAGAAAATCATATATGGCATTTACACATATTCAATTTAAATGTCTGTTAACACTAGAACCGCCAACAGCGTCAGCGCCTAGAGAGAGATATCATTTTCAAATCATTTCATTTGTTCCTCTTCATAATTTCCTTATAAACTAAGTAGATTTAAAACTCACTTAATTGGGTTCATTTAGAAATTGCTTCAGTTTATCATCATAACAGATCAAAAAGTTCAGATTCATTTTACAATAAATCAAGGAATGATGCACTTCTACAAACAAAAACAACATCATTAAAACATTTAAACAAACTACTAAAAGTAGATGAACTACATTATTCAAAAAGTTTACAGTAACTTCTGATAATCTCTCGTCTCTCTCTCTCTCTCTCTCTCTCTCTCTCTCTCTCTCTCTCTCTCTCTCTCTCTCTCTCTCTCTCTCTCTCTCGCTAACACAACACATGCTCGCACCTTTCTCTGTGGGGTTTCTGTAGAGACGAATGAAGTTGGATGTTGTGGTGGTCGTGTCACTGATCTTTATGCTGCAGACCCTGCATACCGCTGTTCTCTTCTTATTAGCGTCATCGACAAAATAATCCTTGAATCCAAACTTGACTATTTTTGGAGTAAAGCTAGCCGCTGCCATGTTAACTGAGACTCCTGTCTTTTAGCGGGTTGCCAGGTTTGCGCGCACGGCGCTATAATCACATTTCGAAACAACTAAACGTAATATTTCACTACAAAAACAAACGCAAATATTTAATTTTAAACAGTCAAGTCCTTTCAAGTCTCAAGCTTAAGTCAAGTTTCAAGTCATGAATACCAAGTCAAAGTCAAGTCAAGTCTTTTATCAATGTTAGGCAAGCAAGTCTCAAGTCAAAAAATATGCGAGTCAAGTCATGTGACTCGAGTCCCCACCTCTGCAGACAGGTGTATTAAAAGGTGCAGAGGCCTCTGATCACCACCATACAGACTAGTTGCTGCTCATAGAGTCCTGTTGTGAACCCGGACATGTTGAGTACCCCAAAGTGTTAAATCAGAAATGTATAGTCACACCATTGCACAAATCTCTCTATTTCAGAGTGGTAATGTCATGATTTCACCAGCCTCCTGAGGGGTCCCACCGTATCGAGGCCTCTCTCCAGACAGGTCCGACCGTATCGAGGCCTCCCTCCAGACTGTCCTCAAGAGAGGTCTCACCGTATCGAGGCCTCTCTCCAGACTGTCCTCAAGAGAGGTCCCACCGTATCGACGCCTCTCTCCAGACTCTCCTCAAGAGAGGTCTCACCATATCGAGGCCTCCCTCCAGACTGTCCTCAAGAAAGGGTCCCACCGCCTTCGAGGCCACCCTCCAGACTGTCCTCAAGAAAGGGTCCCACCGCCTTCGAGGCCACCCTCCAGACTGTCCTCAAGAAAGGGTCCCATCGCCTTCGAGACCACCCTCCAGACTGTCCTCAAGAGAGGGTCCCACCGCCTTCGAGGCCGCCATCCAGACTGTCCTCAAGAGAGGTCTCACCGTATCGAGGCCTCCCTCCAGACTGTCCTCAAGAGAGGTCTCACCATATCGAGGCCTCCCTCCAGACTATCCTCAAGAGAGGTCCCACCGTATCAAGGCCTCCCTCCAGACTTTCCTCAAGAGAGGTCCCACCGTATCGAGGCCTCTCTCCAGACTTTCCTCAAGAGAGGTCCCACCGTATCGAGGCCTCTCTCCAGACTGTCTTCAAGAGAGGTCCCACCGTATCGACGCCTCTCTCCAGACTCTCCTCAAGAGAGGTCCCACCGCCTTCAAGGTCTCCCTCCAGACTGTCCTCAAGAAAGGGTCCCACCGCCTTCGAGGCCACCCTCCAGACTGTCCTCAAGAAAGGTTCCCATCGCCTTCGAGACCACCCTCCAGACTGTCCTCAATAGAGGGTCCCACCGCCTTCGAGGCCGCCATCCAGACTGTCCTCAAGAGAGGTCTCACCGTATCGAGGCCTCCCTCCAGACTGTCCTCAAGAGAGGTCTCACCGTATCGAGGCCTCCCTCCAGACTGTCCTCAAGAGAGGTCTCACCATATCGAGGCCTCCCTCCAGACTGTCCTCAAGAGAGGTCTCACCGTATCGAGGCCTCCCTCCAGACTGTCCTCAAGAGAGGTCTCACCATATCGAGGCCTCCCTCCAGACTGTCCTCAAGAGAGGTCCCACCGTATCGAGGCCTCCCTCCAGACTTTCCTCAAGAGAGGTCCCACCGTATCGAGGCCTCCCTCCAGACTGTCCTCAAGAGAGGTCTCACCGTATCGAGGCCTCCCTCCAGACTGTCCTCAAGAGAGGTCCCACCGTATCGACGCCTCTCTCCAGACTCTCCTCAAGAGAGGTCCCACCGCCTTCAAGGCCTCCCTCCAGACTGTCCTCAAGAAAGGGTCCCACCGCCTTCGAGGCCACCCTCCAGACTGTCCTCAAGAAAGGTTCCCATCGCCTTCGAGACCACCCTCCAGACTGTCCTCAAGAGAGGGTCCCACCGCCTTCGAGGCCGCCATCCAGACTGTCCTCAAGAGAGGTCTCACCGTATCGAGGCCTCCCTCCAGACTGTCCTCAAGAGAGGTACCACCGTATCGAGGCCTCCCTCCAGACTTTCCTCAAGAGAGGTCCCACCGTATCAAGGCCTCTCTCCAGACTGTCCTCAAGAGAGGTCCCACCGTATCGAGGCCTCTCTCCAGACTGTCCTCAAGAGAGGTCCCATCGTATCGAGGCCTCCCTCCAGACTTTCCTCAAGAGAGGTCCCACCGCCTTCGAGGCCTCCCTCCAGACTGTCTTCAAGAGAGGTCCCACCGCCTTCGAGGCCTCCCTCCAGACTGTCCTCAAGAGAGGTCCCACCGCCTTCGAGGCCTCCCTCCAGACTGTCTTCAAGAGAGGTCCCACCGCCTTCGAGGCCTCCCTCCAGACTGTCTTCAAGAGAGGGTCCCGCTGCCTTTGAGGCTTCCTTCCAGACTGTCTTCAAGAGAGGTCCCACCACCTTCTAGGCCGCCCTCTAGACTGTCTTCAAGAGAGGTCCTGAGACCTTTGCTACCTTCCTGCCCGGCCCCCAGAGATTCCCCGCCCCGGAGTTCCTCTCTCTTGTCTCTGCCCTGTGCCTTGTCTCCAGCCTTTTGTGTGGCCTGGTAGGTGGAAGCTAAGCCCCTCTCCCACAAAACCAAATGGGCAGGAGGATTTTGAACACTAACATTAGAGTGTGTGGTTACCTGTGCTGGAGGCATGATGTAATGTTGGATGTGATCTCCAGTAATCTTCTCTATTACAAAGCTGTCATCTGCGATGATGACTTCTATGTCTTTGTAGAACTGCCGGATGCTTCTCAACAACAGCTTGAGTTGTGGGTAGCGAAGGAACGTCTTTGTGGTGATGGTGACTTGAGAGTTGATATCTGACATAGAGAGAAGAAGAGTTATTTCAAGAAAAGACACATGAAGACATCATGAGATCCCCTGTCCATGCTGTTAGCTCATGGCTGTTCTGTTTACGTTTTCAGATCTGAACCGATCTGTTCAATTTGTGTCTGGAATTAGGAATGGATTATTTCAACACTAACTGATTTTACATTGGTCAACATTAACAGGATTGGTGAAGTAGTTTGGAATCCCACAGGAATCTCTGTGGGGTTTCTCTGGAAGTTTTTCCTTGTACGGTGTGAGGGTCTAAGGACAGAGGGTCTAAGGACAGAGGGTCTAAGGAAAGAGGGTCTAAGGACAGAGGGTGTCGTATTGTCATACTGATATTCTGTACAAACTGTGAAGTCCACTGAGACAAATGTAACATTTGTGATATTTGGCTATATAAATAAACATCGATTGATTGATTGTATATACTATACAGCATTTTATATGGCTCACTGATTGATGCGTGAATGTATATCCCACAAAGAAGAGAAGCAGCCTTCCTGCCATGAATGAATGAGTGTTTTGTCTCCACGCTGAGTGAACTCCCACCTGTTCCCATGTCGTACAGGACTGGAGGTTGAGGCTGTTTGATGGTAATGGGAAACACAGCCTCATGGTTCTCAAACTGGAAGGATGCTGAGAACAGAAGAGGAAAGCTGTGTCTCACTGATAATACATTAGGTAGGGCACACTAACACATTTCACAAACTCTAGATTAAACACCCACAGAAACACACATTTATACAAACAAACCTGTACAAAACATTGACAACTTTGCAATTCTATTTGATTACATGTGCTCTTTTAGGGTTAGGGTGAGGGTTATCTTGTGCATCTCCTTGCTACAAAGACAGATTTAGTATACAAAGACAATTCTTTATGTCATACCGAGGTCTCCGGTGTGTATGTGGTAAACAGTGCTGGTATAGGACACATCAGCCAGCAGCTCATTGAGGGCCTCCAGGCTGCTGGTCTCCATCATCAGTCGGCTCTCACCATTACCTGTCATGGGGAGAACATACTATATGAGTTTATCTCCACCAAACATGTGTATACTTTTTCATTTGTTTAACCAGTCACATTTAGTTAGAGCTCACCTTGGACCTGCGCTCCTTCAGCTGGAATCACTGTGCTCAGGACTCCTTTGGACACTTTCAAGGAGACCTAGAGTCGACACACTCAGTAAATCTTCATCGTTTATTTTGCAAGACAAAAAAACACATTGCTATCTAATCCAAAGATTAGGCAGCCCAGGAAAAGACGTCAAGGTGGAGAAATAGTTTAGTATAGTTGCCAGAATAGTGTACCCCAAAGTATTATGATAGAAATGTATAGTAGGGTCCCCAGCACATAGAAGCTGCCGGATGCTAACCTGCTTATGTTGGGCAATTTGCACGATTAGCATAATTAAAATGAAAGGCATTATAGCCTATGCAAACAATATTGGAAAAATGGCTTAGCTGATTTGGACAATTTTGGTGTGGTTTTGGGGGTAATTGAAGATACTTTATGCATTCCTGACATTTTCAGGATAAAAAATGGCAGTTTTAACCAGAAAGTAGCCATATCCTGTTTTTCAGGTCTCACGCTCGAAAAGGACATTCCCAGAACAAATGACCATATCTTCTAAAAGGGTTACATTAATAATCTTTTTTCTCAAAGTAATGATGAACCTGTGAGTTGGATGTAGAAAAGTCAGAATCAATATAGATGTTTTTTATTTTAAAGAAAATTCAGATGGAACATGTTAAAAAACTGTAAATGATAGTGTTCGTCCAAAAAATATTTTGTACTTATAGTGAAAACTACCCTTGTATGATGGGTTAGTAGACTAAAAGCTTTAGGAATCCAAAGTACAACATATAATAAGTACCCTTTATCAAGATTGATGCAAAACAAGTGATATTTGACCTTTTTAGACAGATTTAGCTAAAAAACCCTCTTCTGGGGCCATTTGGGTGGGTTTTCCATATCTCTGGCCCCCCTTCTTCGATTTTGACATGTGACATCTCTTTCTGACCGTTAGAGCCAATAGAATCGAAGGGAAATCGTCCCATAGACTCTCATGTTAAAAAAAAGGTTGCGTCTTTGCGCATGCAATCTTCTGCAGAGCGTAGGAATGGCCTGCTCTGATATCTTGAAACGGAATTGCAGTTTTATTGCTTATGGATTATCAGAACATTTCAAAGGGGACACAGACACATTGTATATTAACCTATGGATTAACTACAGCATCGTTTTTATCGTTTTAATGCCATTGAAGACCAGTTTTGAACAGACAAAGACAAGGTAAGCCATGTTAGCGTTTTTGGCTACCTAGCGTGACATGTTTTGATGTAGGTTTTTGTTATTTTCTCCGCGAATTTGTAATCTTTGAGTGTTGAGGTGGGTACCAATAGATTCTGTGTCTTTACGATCATAAACGATGTGTTGGATGTGCAGCTAGGATAAGTAATAAGGGTGCTTGGAGTGATTTCCGTTGCAGTAATAGGTTAGCATTTTTCGCTCGGGTCTAATTCAGAGGCTCACTGTTAGCATTGTGTGTTTTTTTTTGAGAAAAAAAAATGAAAAAGATTAGTTAAATGAGTTTTTTCCCGTTATATGGATATAAAACATTCATAGTTTATTAAATATGAAGGTTCCTTAGACGTTGTTTCCTGCAAATGACGCGATTTCGGCCCCGGATACGGGTCCGTGGGACTTAAGAGGATATTTATACTTTCCGTTGACTGATTTGACTACCATGAGCCGTGTTGAGATGATTGGATATCGAGAGCACAAGATTCACATTAATATCTGACCATTCAATTTCAAATAATTAGCAATCTGTCCAATCCAAATGATCCATAGTCCCCTAAATCTCCCAAATCAAGCCACATTTAATCACGATCAGCCCACAGAGAGTGCATACAGTACATCGGCATTTTCTGGTTAAAACTGCCATTTTTGATCCTGAAAATGTCAGAAATGGATTCCCCAACAACCAACAAAACCAAGCCATGTTTTAATTATTGTCCACATACAGTAGGGTATAATTGTAATGAATGCTCATTACCCCGACATAATTACCCAACATATGCAAGTTAGCATCCTGCACAGGGGAAGCTGGGATGCACAGATAGCCCACACCAGGAAAACCCAAGATATCTCAATGGTATTGGAATCGGAGGAAATCACAAAGTAAAGGCCGAAAGTTAAGAAGGGGACCCAGGTTTCTCTGAAGGAGATCAGATGTATCTGTGGGATCACACCAACCGTGTAGTTGCTTCTTTGTGCTGCATGCAGTGCTAGACCTGAAATCAAAAGGAAGTGTGCTTTGATACTCTTCATTTACACAAGTACACACTGGTTATTAATTAAACCTCTGGTTTTGTTGACTCTGTACCTGTGAAATGAAAATATATCAAACATCCTCATCCAGCTTCGTGTCTAACTAGTTCCAGAGCCATTCATCAATATTTGTTCACTGTATTTTAAACACAGCCTTCTGTTGTGTCACAATGCAGAGTAATGAAAGGACAACCTGTACGGTGTAGCATACTTGGGATGAAGGTGGGGGTCATAGGTCGTACTTTGAAACCCTGGATAGGGTACTGCAGGGGAGAGTTAGACGGAGCATACAGCCGTGTGGATAACACAGACTCAGTCCTGTTGGGGAGATAGGATGTGATCCATGAAGAAATGAAAGTGCTTTATGTACAGCGGGAGATTTGGATAAAACTGCAAATGCTGTGGAAATGATGTCATGATGTTATACAAAATAGCGGAGAGGCAAACGTTGCCCTATTTAAAGATGTAGGCACGATCTGTCAAAAAATGTTTTTAAAAGGGTAATGTTTGAAGTTACCAGGGTAATTGGTAATGGTGGTATAATAATGGTGTTAATAAAACACATTTAATACACCCATATTACGCCTACATTACACTGTTATTAGACCCATATTACGCCTACATTACACTGTTATTAGACCCATATTACGCCTACATTACACTGTTATTAGACCCATATTACGCCTACATTACACTGTTATTAGACCCATATTACGCCTACATTACACTGTTATTAGACCCATATTACGCCAATCTAACAGCAATCCTACACCCATATTACACATATGGCCCACAGCTTTTACACCCATATTGTACCCACTACTATACTACACTTTTATTAGACCCATATAACACCCACACAGCACAAATATTACACCTTAATTGCACTGTTTTTACACCAATTTTACACAAGCCCTTCAAATGACTGAATCCCCCCCAGGGTACAGAAACCATTTAAGGGTTGAGTAAAACAACTCAATATTTCTTCCACCTCTGGATTATGGATTTAGTAGGGGTGGGGGAAATAATCGATACAGCATAATATCGCGATACTTTGCGCGGCAATATTGTGTCGATACACAGACGCCAAGTATCTATATTTTATGATATAAACTGTAGCATATCCCTCCGAAAGATGGTCGTACACTTGACTGATGATTTCTAATTGATTGAAAACTAAAAAAAACAACGTAAGAGCTACACAAAGACACAAAACAACAAATACATTTAAGCTACATCCATATGAGCATTACTTTAGCATACCATTCAACAAGTGAACTTCAAATAGTTATAACAAAGTTATAATACAGTATATAAACTAATAAAGACACAAAGCACATGTTTATATTACAGTTAACACTAACCGTGAGCCTCTTGCTAACACTTCAACGTAAACTTTATCCTTTGATATCGGCGTATTTAAATGTTGATATCTCCGTTAATGTCTCTTTATCTCCGTTCTTTTTCTCCGTCTTTGCTTTGGGAACAGTGACTTCCTGCTAACAGCGCAAAGTCGCCTTCTAAATAAAAGCATGTCTATAAAACAGGAAGTTACGTTAAGATGTATGCAATCGCAATGAAACAAAAACACTGAATCTCCTTTTCAGGTTCAAAGAAATCACATTGGGTTATTTACATAAACTATTCATATTGCCAATGGAAAGCTGCCGCTCCCTACCTGGCTTTGTGTCGTTGGAACTCCTTCTCTCTGCGTTTTATCAGCTCCTCCGCCTGATTCTTAGGCAGCAAGTTTTTGAGCAGCGTTGAACCGTTGGCACAGGTGCATGGACCAGGTGAGGGAAGATGACTCGGTGGAAGAGGGGGTGGCAACCTGTGAAAGTGGGGGTTGGATTGGAAGTCCTGAAGTGAAAATGAATTTGACTTCTTTGTCATGTTATCAGTAAAGAACCCCAATGACCACACGGTGAGAAGTGAAGCTAATTCAGAAGAAACTGTTTTTCAGGTGGAGACCCCACAAAAACAAGTCCGATTGTATAGAAGTCTATGAAAAAATAACCCTTGTTTCATTGGGATTTATTAGATAAGATCAGATGTATTTTATTAATCCCAAACAAAAAAAAGGCATTGCACATAAGTACAAATAAAAGAGTAGAAATAAACAAAATACTGATGACCGTGAAGATAACAAATCTATAGACTGTCTGACAAACAAAAACACTATTGAAGGGAATTCACCGCTAACATTTTCCTGATGAGTTCATGTTCTTGATCTCTCTTTTAATTCTTGTTCATTAGCATGATGTCCATTGAGTAGATCATGGTCCCACTTAGAGTTAAATATACTAAAATTAATATAAATATAAATATACATTACAACAAAAAAATAAATTGTATTTGTATTTTATTCTTTAAATTATTGTACAAAGTATATTACTATCGTTTCCATTATTTGTATTATTTGTATAACTATTATTATTTTTAAATCCTTTCGGATTTGTCATGGCTAATAACATATCTATGTACCTAACGCACGCACGCACGCACACACACACACACGCGCGAACACACACACACACGCGAACACACACAGTAACTTTACCTCTTTGTTGTTGAAGGACGGTCTCTGTTAGGAACAATATGGGTCGAGAAATCGACAGGAAATGTATAGTAAGATATAAAAACGCAGGTCACGATCACACACACGAGAACAGCAACAAGTGGTGCTCGTACAAAAACAGCCATCTGTAGAGAGACAAAAAGACAGACCATAGTCCAGTGTTCCTCTCCAGAAAAACTACCATTTGAAACACATTTGTTTGACATGTATTACTTTCAGAATGATGGTAATCCATGTGATTCAAAGGTCACAGTTTCACCAAATCAAAGTGTTGTAATAGTATTTACCTGATACTCCAGGTGTGTGTGTGTGTGTGTGTGTGTGTATGTGTGTGTGTGTGTGTGTGTGTGTGTGTGTGTGTGTGTGTGTGTGTGTGTGTGTGTGTGTGTGTGTGTGTGTGTGTGTGTGTGTGTGTGTGTGTGTGTGTGTTAGCGCGCTGCAGTGACACTCTGAGATATAATAAACCAGTCATTGAATGAAGACTATAAAATCTAGCCTAAAGGACAGCACGTGATTGGACGCTGCCGGCCAACATGCCCCTCACTGCGTACCAGTCACTGATTGGACGCTGGATGTAATGCATATTTACCTCAGTGCAGTTTAACAGTGGAATGAAGACACAAAACAGAAGACACTCAAGTGAATCCCTCAGAAGTTTTATACTGTTTTTTAAGCGTCCATTTCTAACATTCACAAACATGACGTTTCTTTTCTTCACATCAACTTACATTTTAAATATGTCTTCGTCTTCCTCTATCCTGGTTTCACCTTTTTATTAAGAGTTTATGATTAAACCAGGACAACGATTAACAATGCCCTGGCCGAGTTAATCTTTAATTCCTCACTTCTTCCTGTAATATGAACACGGTCTGAACACGGCTTGTTGTAACTTTATCCTCCTAAGGTCTTTAAGGCTTGCAAGCATGAGTGAGCACCACTAGTGAGTCACAGTTACAAAGCATCTATAACATTTCTACATGTAGTCAAATTGGACCATGTATCTGTAAAACAATAAATCATTACACAGTGACGGGAATTACGGCTCTTTGAAGGAAGCCGGATCTTATGGCTTCGTTCCTTTCAAAGAGCCGTTCAAAAGAGCCATTCAAAAGAGCCGTTCAAAAGAGCCGTTCAAAAGAGCCGTTTTTTTTAAAAGGGGGCGGGGTTACTAGGTTTATCTGCGAAATGATCACCAGGATAATGATTAACTGTATTGCCAGACTTAATGTCAATAATCGGCATTGTAAACATGACACAAGGTGGCGCCATATCCATGTCATTCATGTCATGTACTTTGAATGTACCCTCTGTAGTAAATTAAGTTGCCTTGCCTTGAATGAAATTCACGCAACTCTTAATATTAGATACTGTGTTTTTAAGTGGCGATGGAGATTATTTGTTGACCCTGCTTTAAAGGATATGTTGCCTTTACAAATGGTGCGCTTTATCACTGCCTGGGTTTTGGTTGAAGTGCATCCAATGCTGCTGCGTTTTCGCGTTTGGCTCATTTTATCCGAAAAACACGTCGTCTACCTGTCCTGTACCACTTGTTATGACTTCTCTCTCGCGCGTATTCCGTTAAGACCAACCCCATCTCACTCCTCGTGCTGAAACCTACCAATCAGAGTAGGAGGAATACGTTTGGGGAACAAAATCAAGCTTTTTAAAAGGCGAATGTATTTTGGCAGGCAGTGAGTGCGGACCAACGATTGAACGATAAAAAGAACGGCTTTCACCAAGTGTGACTCGGTTCCCTTCGTACCAAAGAGCCGGTCATAAGAATCGGCTTGTTCGCGACCGACACATCACTAAGTGACGCCCACAAGGATTATTGCAAGACCTTAATAATCCCAGGTCAGTTTGAGTCTCTTATCTTTCCATCTATAAACCCATTCATCTCAATCCTCTTGTTTATATCATATTCTATTTACGTGTATATAGACTTCTTGCACTATTCTTTCATTTTATCATACTGTACAATACATTTTTTCATATGTTATGACATACAATACTCACATTTATAAAAATAGTATAAAAGTACTATGCTCTGACTTAAGACGTGCTATATTACATTACATTTTGACATAACAATTGATTTGGCTTACGCTTTTATTCAAAGCGTCTTTTTAGTATATAATGTATACCATACATTTTCATATTTTCGCACCACGAAAACCACAAAAGGGACCAAACCTTTCCACAACATTTAACGGGTCTTCAGTGTTCGGGGATGAAGGATAGACAGCAGAAAGCAACTTGTTTCATATTTTTAACATACTGTACAATTTATTTTTTCAAATGTTATGACATACTATACTATGACTTTTTTCACATTCTTTGACATACTATAATAGGACCTTTTTAATATTATTAACCATACTTCAATATGACTCTTTTCATATTATTATTTGTATTTGTTTTATTTTATATACCCTTAATCGTCCCACAGAGGGGACATTTTACATTCTGCATTTGACCCATCCTAGTGTTAGGAGCAGTAGGCTGCCATTATGTACTATATTTAGACTATTTTCATATTTTTTTACATACTTGACTTTTAAAAAAAAAGTATGTTGTATACTATAACCTTGTTCATATGTTATCCCCATGAAAGGCACGAAAAAACGTTTGTTTAACAAAAAAACAGTGTTAAAACTATTTGATTTTATGGCACTGTTGGCCTTCCATAACTAACGGCAGGCGCACTTCGCCGGTTCTTCTCCCCGGTAAACCGACACCTGTCCGCCACATTTCCTTCCAGTTTCCGGGCATGAAGGACAGCCACAGGCAGCAGAAAGCGGCTGCGGAGCGACAGGACCCCCCGGGGGGAGAGTTCGAGGTTTCCATCCAGCAGTTGAACGACCTGCTGACGGACAGCAGCGGATTCTACAGCTGGCCCACCAGACACTTCCATGAGGTTTACCCGAGGATCTACGTGGGAAACGCGTGAGTGCACGTTGTTTTGATCGTGCATCTGCATATAGAGAGGTTATAAACGGTAATCATGTTGCTTTCCAATTCCCATTTCCATTTCCAATAATAGTTCCAGTCACGAAGTAAAAACGATCCCCATAAATTCTGGACAACAGTTGTTTGCTTCAATGGTGCAATGAAAACAATAGAATATGAATAATTATCCGAGTGCGTTCTACATTATATTCTATGTAATGGGATGAAAGTTAACAATGGTATTACAATCACTATTTGTTATTGCTCTCAATGTTTTTCATTTTTGTAAAGCACTTTGAACTGCCTTGTGTTAAAAGGTGCTATTTCTATAAATACATGTTGCATTCTACATTATATTCTATGCAATAGGATGAAATGGTGTGTCTGATTAGGGTTGTTATAATATACTAAACCACGTATGAAAACAGATTAGCATTGAGGATGCTAAGGGATCACTGTTGGGTTAATTGAAGCACATTTTAAGTGACAAGAATAATCTAGTAAAAATAAATGCTATGATTCATAAAAAATCCCTGCTGACTGATAATTAGATACTGTTTGATTTCTTAAAGGGAGGCAGTTTTATTTAAGTTAAGTAAGAAGCAGATTCTGAATCACTTTTGGCTTCGAATGCAAATAAAACAACACATTCTCATTTTAAAAACCGCAAATGATCCTATAATATATCATTTAAATCACAAAATGATTTGATATTTGGCATGACAATAGACAAACTGGGTTCGAATAAGGTTATTGTATTATTTTATATCACAAAGTAATATCTTAACCTGCAGTAAGTGATCAGTACCAACAATACCATGTGTTTTAGAAGAATCTAGAATCACCTAGCAAATGAATGCCATGATCTATTGTGATTAAAAATCCCTGCTGTTTTTTAATTACTGTTTGAGGCATTTTTATGAAGGTTAAACATAAATGTGTATATGTTTAATCTTCCCATTTGAGGCGTCAGAGAAACATCAGAAAGAAACGTGGTTAATATTTGATGAGGCTGACGAATGGTATGGAAGAAACGAGGACAGGACGGAGGATCCCTTTCTGTCTGAACTCAGCATTTCAATTAAAGTCTGCATTATGTCTTTGTAAACACATAGCTACCAGTTTGGGAACATTTACGAAAAAGACTTTATTACACGGCTTACTCAATTCTGACTGGTCAATGTTAATACTCGCTAACACACTGTTGCTAAGTAGAACAGACCGAACATGTGCCGACATATTCATCTGCAGAAAGAAGTCGGTGAATTAAACAACAGCTGTGCACAACACGCTTTTTAATATCTTTACTCTTCAACGACCATAAATAAATATACATTGACTTTGACATACAATTAACTAAAAACATGACATAGATTCTATCACACTGACAATTACACAGTCAAATATAATTCCCATCCATTTGTACAACTATAATATTAAAACTTATTTTACCTAAAAAATAAATGTATGTTAAGACTGGTGGTTTCCATGTGTTGCATCATGGGAGAAAATATGAAAGTCTTTGCAAGTTTGACGCTCAGCTGGAAGATATAGCAATGTTTGATGGCCGTAAACTAAAGCATAGACTGTGCATATATAGACTATATATATGAAGCATAGATCTTAAGGCTATTGAGAGTTCAGTACAGTAATCTAAAACAGAACATCTTTCCCCATGCTCAATGCATCCCAGTGTATTTGTCCAGAGAAACCCTCTCTCGTGCCTCCTTTAATCCTCCTTCCTTCCTACAGGAGTGATAACAGGACAGAATCATTAAACATTCAACACCGTTTCTGTTTTATTAGAACAACGCTCAGTAGGAGTGTAACGGTTCACAGAAGTCACGGTTCGGTTCGTACCTCGGTTTGGAGGTCACGGTTCGGTACGGGTTCGGTACAACAAGGAAAAGCAAAAGAAAGTCCCAAATGCATAATTCCAGGTTTGTTGTTATTTATGTTTGAACAGTAGCAAGTTTCAGTTTAAAAATAAGGAACTCTGACATTTTGAATAATTAACTGTATTAAACAGTTAAAAACAAACCATACACACTCAGATGGCCATATCATCTATAATGGCTGATGTCAAACAAAAAGGTTTCATCAAGCTGTAAAACTAAAAATAATGTCTTGAAAATATTACATCATAAATAATAAGAAAGTGTTTCAAGAGCGCAAAGTCGTTGAAAAACATATGCCAAAAGCTTCCGTTATTTATGTTGGTCTCTCGGCTCTCATGTCTCTTGCCTTCTTAAAAGCAGCGGGGATCAGCTGCTGAACTGCTGTTGTCTTTTCCCGGGCTCCGGTGATTGGCCAATCTGGGTGATGCCTTCTGATATGATTTAGCATGTGTTCTCATTAGCATACCGCACCGCTGTCGAACAACGCCGACACACCGTCCTCCCGATCCACCACTCGCGCACTTCATCGTTATTTAGTCCACAGGGAACCCGAAATGTTCCCACACAGCCAGTGGCGTTTTCTCCCGGAGGCCAAGGGAAGCCAGGCTTCCCCTGTTTTTTCGGATTGTAGTTATAATTTAAATAAATAAATACAAACACTTTGTTTTGTTTCGATAATTCTCCTTTGCTGTGTGTTGCTGCCGGCCCGGCTCTCCCCCATTCTCATTGAGTATTTTACAAAGAGTGAAACAAACAGCGCCCCTCTAGATGTTATGGTGAAACAGTAGATTGCACTCACTGTTGCGAGAGGAGGCCAGCCGAATCTAGCTTCCCTTGGTGAAAAAAAATGGAGGGATTGACCAATCAGATGAGGCCCACGTGATGCCCCTGCCAACCTGTGATTGGTCAGGGCCATGCCAAGGGAAGCTAGCCGCCTCTTGCTTCCCTTCAGAGGCGGCTGGCGGCTGGCGATTTGATTGGACACTGCCATCCAATCAAATCACATCAACATCAGTTGTAATACTGTAACTGTCATCACCGCCGTTAGAAATTATCAAGCAAATGAAGTATTATGGAGGGTGGAGATTTGGCGTACTTAATCAAACATAACTTTACTAAACTTCCGCTACAGCAGCAACTACAAATTAAATCAGATGACAGGCAAATGCCCGCACTCGAGCTGTGTGTACGCAGAGGAAAAAGGGAGAGAATCGGACGTTCAATGAGGACAATTATGTCCGCACGGAGTGGCTAACTGGAAGCGCTAAACTTCAGCGTCTAATTTGCTGGCCATGTCTTCTTTTTGACAAGGATTCGTGCTCCCTGAACAATCCTTGGGCAACTTCAGGATTCATCGACCTTGCCAACCTGTCACGGGCAATTGAGAGGCACGGTAAATCCAAAAATCACATAGATTGTGTGATTGTCTGCATACATTAATAAGTAAAATGCTTAAATTAATAAGGAGAGAGTTTCAGCTGGAGAGTGCGTGCGGACCTGTCGGTTAGATAACAGGCGTGTGCAAGTCCTGCATCTGTGTGATACAAATGTGTGTAAAATGATACCGGGCGCTGTAATCACTCATCTGGTTACGTTATTGACCACCCCCCGACCCAAAAAATGGGCTTCCCCTACATTTTCCCCCACGCCACGCTACTGCACACAGCTGATTTAAAAGAAGCAGGTGGTTCTAGCTCCTGTGTGTTATCTGAAATCGCCATACTAACTTTTCTTCTTCTTGTATTTTGTTCGTTGTGTTGTTGTGTTTCTTCTTGTTCTTCATTTGTTGTTTAAGGGCGGCTGGCAAACAGCTTTTAGGCACAATACCGCCCCCTGGATTATATATAGTGTAGTGCAGGGGTGCCCAACCTTTTTTTTAACCGAGAGCTACTTTTAAAGTTGCCAGTCTGCCGAGATCTACCAGTCCAAATAGAGAGACGTAGCCATTACTGACAGCCTACTACCAGGTAAATACACACTTCTACTTGTATAAAACTGACCTTCGTACGATTAATACTTCATAAAATAATGCCTTTATCTTACCTCTTTCTAATCTACACACATACAAGTATTGAACTGAAGTTACACAACAGTGCTGTTGATACAGAGTTGGAGTTTATTCACACGTCACTACAGTGGGTCATGTTTTCAAGAAACATTGAACCGTGCTGCCACATATGACTCAGGAAGAAAAGAAAAGACTCTGAACCCTTTCTTTGCCATTATATACAAATAGTGTTGCTACAAAAGTATAAATTAGGCTTACTAATAAGACGACTCAGATCTGAAGCTACTCAGGAATCTGCTGCCAAAGTGCAATAAAAAAGACAACATTAATAGAATCAAACCCTTTTTTTTGTTGCATTTTAGTAGATTATAAAAAGAAATGCCTTTAAAATAAGAAGCAAGCAACACTAGTTTCTGAACCTGAATTGATAATGGACTATAATCAATTTAAGTTTGCATTCTTATACCATTTAGTACAATTATAATGAATAAGTTCAAACAAACTAAAACTTACATCTGATTAATAACGGTATCTAACTTGAGTTTTTATTATATCAAAAACCTGTTGAAATGCTACCGTTTTTTACTCTTCCCAAAAAGCGCGTCGGCAGCCTCCAGGAATGCTTCTTTCACAACTTCGCCGTCTTTGAAAGACTTCATGTGTTTCTCAAGAACGTGACTGACACGATAAGATGCTCTGGTAGCAGCCTTGCTCTTGTTGTTGGGCCTGGTGGAAATGGACTGCTGTGCATTTAGCTGTCCTCTCAGGCCCCTCCCCTTTTGGAGCGTAGGGCAGAATCAGGAGGGAATTCCGTCTCGTAGCGTTTGTGCACTGTTTTGAAATGCCGCTCCTAAATTACCCTTCTTCGATAAAGCCACGCTCGCATTGCAGATGAGACAGATGGACTTTGAATTGGAATAGATACAAAAATAATCATCCTCCCACTCGGAGTGAAAATTATATATGTTTTGCTTCTGCCATAATTGCGGTCTTGTTTGTGTGCGGACTGTCACTCCTGTTGACACGGACAACGTTAGCGAATTAGTGCACTGCCCACTAGCCACGCCCCCGACACATGGGGTCACGGCGGCCAATCACAAAGCTTTGATGCATTCAAGTGCATTATTCTGGCACAGGAAGATTATGTTACAGGACATTAACGATAAAACAGAATATTGTTGTTCTATTTTTAGACACATCTCGCGATCGACTGGGAATCTCCCCGCGATCGACCGGTCGATCGCGATCGACTGGTTGGGCACCCCTGGTCTAGTGGATACTGCCCTGAATGACAGACTTTTTTCCCACTCGTAAAAAAAAAGGCGTATTCGTCGTGTGACTGCATGTGCCGAACCGTGACGGATACCGTTACACCCCTAACGCTCAGTGCAGATATGTGTCTGCAGCTTCTCTGTGTTCATGTCCTGGCTCTGTATTGTCTGGACAGTTTTTTATGTTTTGTGGAGGCGTGACGTTTCAATCAGTTTGGGAACCACTGACGCTATTGAAGGGACGCTATTTTTAGCGTTCTACATTTCAAAAAGGCAGGAGGTGCCAAGTGGTTGGCTACAGCATCTCAGAGACAGCTCAGAGACGTCTATATGCCAATGTCACTTTAAGGGGTTCAGACGGGGCTTGTTTTTAGGTCGATTTGGCTTCATGATCAAAAGGGTACATTGTTTTCCTTGTTTAAAAGACATTAATAATGCTTTTGCTCAAAATGTACCATACACCATATTTAAGCAGTATGAGGGAAATAAAAATGTTTTTGAACATTAAAGCCTGGAGACATGTCACAGTCGATACACTACACACTGATATACACCTGAACATCAGCAGGAGAGGACTCTTTAAAGTAGAGACACTACATACTGATATACACCTGAACATCAGCAGGAGAGGACTCTTTAAAGTAGAGACACTACATACTGATATACACCTGAACATCAGCAGGAGAGGACTCTTTAAAGTAGAGACACTACATACTGATATACACCTGAACATCAGCAGGAGAGGACTCTTTAAAGTAGAGACACTACATACTGATATACACCTGAACATCAGCAGGAGAGGACTCTTTAAAGTAGAGACACTACATACTGATATACACCTGAACATCAGCAGGAGAGGACTCTTTAAAGTAGAGACACTACACACTGATATACACCTGAACATCAGCAGGAGAGGACTCTTTAAAGTAGAGACACTACACACTGATATACACCTGAACATCAGTAGGAGAGGACTCTTTAAAGTAGAGACACTACATACTGATATACACCTGAACATCAGCAGGAGAGGACTCTTTAAAGTAGACACTACACACTGATATACACCTGAACATCAGCAGGAGAGGACTCTTTAAAGTAGAGACACTACATACTGATATACACCTGTACATCAGCAGGAGAGGACTCTTTAAAGTAGAGACACTACATACTGATATACACCTGAACATCAGCAGGAGAGGACTCTTTAAAGTAGAGACACTACACACTGATATACACCTGAACATCAGTAGGAGAGGACTCTTTAAAGTAGAGACACATACTGATATACACCTGAACATCAGCAGGAGAGGACTCTTTAAAGTAGAGACACTACATACTGATATACACCTGAACATCAGCAGGAGAGGACTCTTTAAAGTAGAGACCACTACATACTGATATACACCTGAACATCAGCAGGAGAGGACTCTTTAAAGTAGAGACACTACATACTGATATACACCTGAACATCAGCAGGAGAGGACTCTTTAAAGTAGAGACACTACATACTGATATACACCTGAACATCAGCAGGAGAGGACTCTATAAAGTAGAGACGCTACATACTGATATACACCTGAACATCAGCAGGAGAGTACTCTTTAAAGTAGAGACACTACATACTGATATACACCTGAACATCAGCAGGAGAGGACTCTTTAAAGTAGAGACACTACACACTGATATACACCTGAACATCAGTAGGAGAGTACTCTTTAAAGTAGAGACACTACATACTGATATACACCTGAACATCAGCAGGAGAGGACTCTTTAAAGTAGAGACACTACACACTGATATACACCTGAACATCAGTAGGAGAGTACTCTTTAAAGTAGAGACACTACATACTGATATACACCTGAACATCAGCAGGAGAGGACTCTTTAAAGTAGAGACACTACATACTGATATACACCTGAACATCAGCAGGAGAGGACTCTTTAAAGTAGAGACACTACACACTGATATACACCTGAACATCAGTAGGAGAGTACTCTTTAAAGTAGAGACACTACATACTGATATACACCTGAACATCAGCAGGAGAGGACTCTTTAAAGTAGAGACACTACATACTGATATACACCTGAACATCAGCAGGAGAGGACTCTTTAAAGTAGAGACACTACATACTGATATACACCTGAACATCAGCAGGAGAGGACTCTTTAAAGTAGAGACACTACATACTGATATACACCTGAACATCAGCAGGAGAGGACTCTTTAAAGTAGAGACACTACATACTGATATACACCTGAACATCAGCAGGAGAGGACTCTATAAAGTAGAGACGCTACATACTGATATACACCTGAACATCAGCAGGAGAGTACTCTTTAAAGTAGAGACACTACATACTGATATACACCTGAACATCAGCAGGAGAGGACTCTTTAAAGTAGAGACACTACACACTGATATACACCTGAACATCAGTAGGAGAGTACTCTTTAAAGTAGAGACACTACATACTGATATACACCTGAACATCAGCAGGAGAGGACTCTTTAAAGTAGAGACACTACACACTGATATACACCTGAACATCAGTAGGAGAGTATTCTTTAAAGTAGAGACACTACATACTGATATACACCTGAACATCAGCAGGAGAGGACTCTTTAAAGTAGAGACACTACATACTGATATACACCTGAACATCAGCAGGAGAGGACTCTTTAAAGTAGAGACACTACACACTGATATACACCTGAACATCAGTAGGAGAGTACTCTTTAAAGTAGAGACACTACATACTGATATACACCTGAACATCAGCAGGAGAGGACTCTTTAAAGTAGAGACACTACATACTGATATACACCTGAACATCAGCAGGAGAGGACTCTTTAAAGTAGAGACACTACATACATATATACACCTGAACATCAGCAGGAGAGGACTCTTTAAAGTAGAGACACTACATACTGATATACACCTGAACATCAGCAGTAGAGGACTCTTTAAAGTAGAGACACTACATACTGATATACACCTGAACATCAGCAGGAGAGGACTCTTTAAAGTAGAGACACTACATACTGATATACACCTGAACATCAGCAGGAGAGGACTCTTTAAAGTAGAGACACTACATACTGATATACACCTGAACATCAGCAGGAGAGGACTCTTTAAAGTGTAAATTAAACTTTTTTGTGTATTTGTTTAATTATCATTTGACGCAGGTTTGTGGCGATGAACGTGATGCGTCTGAAGCGTCAGGGCATCACTCACATCCTGAACGCCGCTGAAGGAAACTCCTTCATGCACGTCAACACCAACGCTGAGTTCTACGCCGGCACGAGCATCACGTACCACGGCGTAGCAGCCAGCGACACCGACCACTTCGACATCAGCGTTTACTTTGAGGAGGGGGCGGAGTTCATCGAGAAAGCGCTGGCGTACAAAAATGGAAAAGGTGAGAGGATGTCAAAGACTAAATAAAACAGGAATGTTAATGAACGTAAGCTGTATCCTAAGCTTTGGTGAACGAAAGGATGTAGGGGATGTAGGGAAAAAGCATGGGATTGAAAGTCAAAAAGATTTAGGGTGTTAGGGATGAATAGATTAAGAGAGGAATGTTATTCGCAATTTATATCGAAGCTCTGAGTTTGGGGGTTACTCAAAATAACAATATTACCGGTGTAGAAGTATATGGTCAGGAACATAAATGATCATTATTTGCTGATGATATATTAATATACCTGTCAAACCCAGATGAATCATTCTTGAGTTTACTGACTTTTTTGGATACTTATAGTTCTGTCAGGGTACAAACTCAATATAACAAAAAACCAAATACTGAGCTTTAATTACAAGCCAAGCCAACATATAAACTCAACCTTTGAACCTAATTGGGATCTGAACCACTTAAAATATCTGGGAGTAAGCATCTCTAAAGATTCAGAGGAATTGTATACACTAAACTTCAACCCTCTAAGTCAGAAAATAAAAGAAGACATAAATAGATGGAACTTGATCCCAGTGCTGAGCTTTGAATCTCGAATAGAATCAGTGAAAATGAACATCCTACCTAGACTCTTATACCTTTTCCAGAATCTACCAATTGAAATCACAGACAAGCAGTTTAACGAATGGGATGAAACCATATCAAGGTACATCTGGCAAGGGAAGGAACCAAGGATTTTATTCTGTACTCTTCAACTAGCAAAAAACAAGGGAGGAGTATCGCTCCCCTGCTTGAAGGATTATTATATATCAGCCCAATTAAGAAGCTTGTTCTGCTGGTGCGAGCCAGACTACAGAGCTAGATGGAAAGAATAATGTATCAGGGGGAGTACCCATGGAGGCAAGGTTAGGGGATAAAAGACATGTTAAAAACTTACTGGAAAAAGATAACCGCTGGATTAACCTCTCCTTAAAATGATGGTTAAGGGTCCTTACCAGAAGTGACTTGCTGGAGGAAAAAAAGATATGAAGATGGTGCTCACATGATCTTGATTTCACCCCGAGCAAGCTAGATACAAAATGTAAAGGTTGGGCCAAACATGGCCTTACTTCATATTGCACATTTCTCAGCAAAGGAACCATGTTTGATTTTCAAACACTAAAAAAACGATATGGATTGAATAACGGTGATGTTTTTAGATTTCTACAGGTACGCCATTACTTAAATAGTTCCCTGTCAGACAGCCAGAAGGCCCTTGAAACCCCTTTATTAATAGTTTTCACCAACACATCAGACACAGGGATGAAAGCAATCTCAAAACTTCACCAAGCTCGTCAAGATATTAAAAAGGAAAATACTTTCTATATAAAACACAAATGGGAAAACGAAACAAAAAAACCCATCCCTGACGAAGTCTGGACAAATGACTGTACTTTTCAATGGAAGATCTCGAGCTCAGGCACCGACAGGATGCTCAGTTGGAAGATGCTGAGCAGGTACTTGTTCAGCCCTGCTCAGTCATCACATCGTCCAGGGGGAAATGTGGTTCTCAGTTAGCACATCACTACCATTTGTTTTGGGCTTGCCCTTTAATAGTAACTTTTTGGCAAAAGATCCATATAGAAATTGAAAATAGTACGACAGGAAAAAATCCCTTTAAACTGGGACGAATTTCTAATTGGGCTCGTACATGCAATCTCCACAAACTCCAAAACAACTATTTGGAATTCTTACTGTTGCAGCAAAGAAAGCAATAACTAGAAAATGGCTCAAAGCGGATATCCCTTCTCTCGACAAATGGTATGACAAAATCCATGAAATCTACGTTATGGAAAGAATCACCTTCTCAACGAGGCTTCAGGAAAACACATTTGACGAAATATGGAAAGAGTGGAGAGTTTACATATCCCAAAGACGACCATCCCTTGTTTGACTGTGTTTCTACACCGATTGAATGTATATGTATAGATGTGTATGTATGGTCACATGTATGTGTGTATGTGTATTGAATGTATATATGTATGTTGATATGTATGCATATGTACATGTGTAGATATTTGCTATTTCAAACAACCCCTGTTTACTTTTTCGTTTTTATTTTATTTTGACTAATTTTGTTTGCTATTTCATTTGTCACTTTCGGATCTCTAAAAATATATGATTTGAAAAACTGTACTTGTATTATAATGTGACCCCAAATAAATAAAGAATAAAAAAAAGAGATGAAAGGTTGAACGGAGGTAGGGAGGTAGGAAGGGTCAACGATATGTAGGAAGGGAGTGATGAAGGGAAGGAGGGAAGAAAAGTGGAAGGGATGGGCGAAGGGGTTGAAGAGATGTAAGGAAAGGGGGATGAATGAAGGGAATTAGAGAAGAAGGGATGGAGGGAGGCGTGAGGGATCAAAGGAAAGGAGGAGGGTGAGATGAAGGGATGAAAGGAAGGATGAATGTAAGAAGGGAACAATAAAGGGTGGAAGGGAGGAAAGGAGGATAGGGATAAAGGGATCAATGACAAAAAGGAAGGAAGCGATGGACAAAGGAGGGATGAAGGGAAATAGAGAAGTAGGGATGAAGAGAAGTTGGGATGTAGTCAGGAAAGGAGGGAGGCATGAAGGAATGTAGGGAAGGAGGGAGGAAGGGATGAAGGGAAAGAGAGATAAAGGGATGCAGGTTGTGGTGAAGGGACGAAGGGATGAGAGTTGAAATGGTTGCATTGAGTAGAAAGGAATCGTGGGTTGATATCGGAGACCCGAGTCCCTCTGTGTTGACCGGGTATTTGATATTGATTGGTCTAAACATAAAGACCCCTCCTCTCTTCTCCTGCAGGCAAAGTGTACGTGCACTGCAGGGAGGGCTACAGCCGCGCGCCCACTCTAGTCATCGCCTTCCTGATGCTGCGCCAGGGCATGAGCGTGCACACGGCGCTGGCCACGGTGCGACACAAACGAGAGATCGGACCCAACGACGGCTTCCTGAGGCAGCTCTGCCGACTCAACCAGAGGCAGGGAGCGGACGGAAAGATCTGGAACAAATAGACTGTCTGTAAGAGAAGAGAAAGTATGCTTTGTTTCACGTGAGCAGAGATGGCAGAAGTACACACATCCTGTACTCAAGTAGAAGTACAGATAGTCGTGTTTAAAAAATACTCTGGTTTAAGTAGAAGTTCTGACTAAACTTCTTTGCTCAAGTAAAAGTAAAGAAGTATGGGCTTTGAAGTGTACTTCAGTAAAAAGTACCCATACTGTAACAAGCAGCTGTTTTAAAGAGTACCTGACCTCCCTTTATATTAATAGAACAATAATGTCATTGTTAGCTAATGAATGTTTCCAACGTTCCAACGTTTTCATTGGTCCCTCTTCTTTAGAGAAGACCAATAATACACACAATAATACTTTTAACACGGGATATACCATGTGGTGATGATACACGTCACGTATAAACCAAGGTGCACTGTATTTACTAAATGTGTAATATTCTGAGTATTGGATTTATCATCAGATCTACGTCAACATGAATAATCAGTTTAATTTAATGTGCTTTGGTGTGTCTTCATGCTGCTCATTATTCCAGAGAACAATAGAGTGGTGTAGAAATGACAGGTTCCATTGAACCGGAGATATGCTGCCTTCAGGGTCCAAAACAGAAATAGGACATCCCAGCACCACTTTATCAGAAGAATCAGAATCAGAAACAGGTTTATTAGCAGGTAGGTTGACACGTACGAGGAATTTGACTTGGTGTTTTGGTGCATACATACACATTTAAAATAAATAAAAAACACAGATAGAAAACCATGTACTTGAGTACAAATAGAAGTTCTCAGATCTTGTACTTGAGTAAAAGTAGAAGTACTCAGATCTTTGTGGACTTAATCCATGTCAAACTGGAGTTGAGACCAGGAGGCGGAGTCGCAGTCTTACTGCGCTCTCTCCTAGGCAGTCATCCATAGGAATCCTGAACCCAATAAAATACCCAATATTAGCGGTGTGTGTGTCTGCCCAAGGACAAGTTAAGGTAAAACCTAATAGAGGTGTCATACATAATAACCTAATAAAAGTAATGTAACAACTACTACAGCCTGCCTTTGATACTGTTGACCACAAAATATTGCTAGACTGTCTGAGTTTCAGCAACAGCTCTAAACTGGTTTAGCTCCTACTTAAAGGACAGACAAAACTTTGTCTCAATAGGCAATTACAAATCAACCCTGATAAATATGTCATGCGGGGTTCCTCAAGGCTCCATCTTAGGACCTTTGCTTTTTAATATTTATATGCTACCTCTGGCTGAAATGATTAAAAACAGTGATCTAAGTTATCACATCTATGCAGACGACACCCAGATTTATTTTAAAATCACAACAGGAGACTACTCTCAGATTAGAACACTGAGCAAGTGCATTGAGCACATCACTGACTGGACGACTCAGAACTTTCTCCAACTGAACAAACAAAAACTGAGATCATTGTTTTTGGAGCAAAGAGGACCGATTAAAAGTAATCGCAGAGCTTCAGTCGGCAGACTACAAAGTAACTCACAAAGCAAGACATCTGGGTGTAGTGATGGACTCAGACCTGAATTTCAACAGTTACATTACAACAGTCATTAGGTATGCATACTACCACCTGAAGAATATATCAAGGATTAAAAAACTAATGTCACAGCAGGATTTGGAAAAACTTGTCCATGCTTTTATCTTCAGTAGACTGGACTACTGCAATGGTGTCTTCACAGGTCTCACTAAAAAATCTATCAGAGCGCTGCAGCTGATTCAGAACGCCGCTGCTCGAGTCCTCACTGACACTAAGAAAGTGGATCACTCCTGTTCTGAAGTCTTTACACTGGCTTCCTGCGTGTCAAAGAATAGATTTTAAAATACTGCTGCTAGTTTTTAAATCTCTAAATGGCTTAGGACCGAGGTATATAGACGACCTCCTCCATCACTATGAAGCATCCAGGAGTCTCAGGTCTTCTGGGTCGGCTCTCTGTTCCGAGAATAACCACTAAACATGGAAAAGCAGCTTTTAGTTATTATGCCCCAACAATTTGGAACAAACTGCCTAAATCGTGCACGTCCGCCGAAACACTTCCTATTTTTAAATCCCGACTAAAAACGCACCTATTTGCCGCTGCTTTTAATTGAGCTGCCCATACTCACACTACAGTATGCCTTTTAGTCATGTATTCTGTACCTGCTGGGTTTATTTATTTATTTTATTTCATTATCTTTGCTTTTTATGCCTGTTTTTAAATGCCTTTTTAATAATGTATTTGTGCTGTATTTGTTCTTAAATGTATTTTGCTTTTAATCTGTAAAGCACTTTGAATCGCCACGTGCTGAAAAGTGCTATATAAATAAAATTGCCTTGCCTTGCCTACAGTGCAACAAAACAGGAAGATTAAATGTGGTCTCTTAAACATAAGATCTCTAGCATCTAAAGCAATATTGGTAAATGATTTAATATCAGATTATAATATTGATATATGCTGTCTCACTGAAACTTGGTTGAGACATGAAGAATATGTCAGCATAAATGAGGCCACTCCACCCAGCCATATCAACACTCATATTGCTCGAGGCACGGGCCGAGGAGGTGGAGTTGCAGCAGTCTTTGACTCAAGTTTACTTATCAATACTAAACCAAAATTAAATTAGCCTCGTTTTTAGTCTTACACATCCGACCTGGAAAACTTTGCAGCCAATCTTATGTGTTACAGTGTACCGTGCACCAGGTCCTTATTCAGAATTCTTATCAGAATTCTCTGAGTTTTTATCAACTTTGGTTCTTAAGGCGAGACACGGCAGGCAAAAACATCGTTTTTCAAGTACTGGTCAATTTTGAGATTTTGTGCTATTTTGATTCCATAACATGTTTTCTTTCAGGCTTTTGGAAGGAATACGTACAAAATACACATTTAAGTGTTTATTTTACTATAGTTTGTCTATTTGCGTCTGTAGATTTCTCCTAAATTCACCAAAAGTTAGCATTCTAACGTAACATAAAGTACGGTGACCGCTGTGTGCACCATGTCAACAGAGATATCGCTGGAAAGCTCCGTCTCTCCTGCACAATCTCATCGGATCCAAATATGGTCATTTCCTTTGTATCAGCAACCAATCGTGAAAGCACAAAGGGGTCTTAAACCAAGAAACGAAATCTCATTGGCTGGTGTCAATTTCTGACAACGTGATTCGTTCAGATGCGTCACGTGGTGTGCTAAAACACTTCCTGGTTAGCTTTCCGCTAGAAATTGAAATCTCAAAATGGCAAAAGAACGGCGAAAAAAACTTTCACAGAGAAGACGACAACAATTGTCACTTGCACGAAGCAAGGTTATACAAAACACAAATGACCCCGAACATGAAATACCTTCACGGAGTGCGTCGATGTCATTCAAAGAACAGGAGGGTTTAGCTAGCGCCTCACTGCAATCTTTAAAGGTCCATCCATCCATCCATCCATCTTCTCCCACTTATCCGTGGTCGGGTCGCGGGGGTAGCAGTTCCAGCAGAGAGCCCCAAACTTTCTTTTCCCTGGCGACATCAACCAGCTCTGACTGGGGGATCCCAAGGCGCTCCCAGGCCAGCGAAGAGATATAATCCCTCCACCTGGTCCTAGGTCTACCCCTTGGTCTCTTCCCAGCTGGACGTGCCTGGAACACCTCCCTAGGGAGGCGCCCAGGTGGCATCCTAACTAGGTGCCCGAACCACCTCAACTGGCTCCTTTCGACGCGAAGGAGGAGCGGCTCAACTCCGAGTCCCTCCCTGATGACCGAACTTCTCACCTTATCCCTAAGGGAGACGCCAGCCACCCTGCGGAGAAAACCCATCTCGGCCGCTTGTATCCGCGATCTCGTTCTTTCGGTCATGACCCATCCTTCATGACCATAGGTGAGGGTAGGAACGAAAATGGCCCGGTAGACAGAGAGCTTTGCCTTCTGGCTCAGCTCCCTTTTCGTCACAACGGTGCGGTAAAGCGACTGCAGTACCGCTCCCGCTGCTCCGATTCTCCGGCCCATCTCACGCTCCATTGTTCCCTCACTCGAGAACAAGACCCTGAGATACTTGAACTCCTTCACTTGGGGTAAGGACTCATTCCCTACTTGAAGTGGACAGTCCATCGGTTTCCTGCTGAGAACCATGGCCTCAGATTTGGAGGTGCTGATCCTCATCCCAGCCGCTTCACATCTTTAAAGATCGTTTTCTCAAAATGAGTTTTTTCTCCTACTCTGAGTTCGAAATTTCAACTTCAGTAGCACGTAGAGACACCAAACCTTCCAGTTATATTCCTATCAATATTATGAAGGCTTTTACAGAAGGGTTTGTTAATATATCATTCATAGCCTGAATTATACAACATTGTATACCTAAAAACATGGCAAAAATTGACATTTTAGGGCTGTTCACAGTGTTTTCTGATTTGTGGAGTGATAAAAAGAGATATCCAATATCCCTTCTGTAAAAGCCTTAGATACTAATATGACTACAAAATGAAACGAGAATTTTGAATCTGGCTTTATCCAAAGTTCAGATTTCGATTCCTGAAATGTGTTAAAATATGTGCATATTTAATGAGATAATGGATAATTTGCATATTTAAACATGCTATTTCAGAAAACTTGTAATACAAAAGACAATTGCCTTATTGTAAGTAATTAACTGGAGAAATGTCTAGTTGATACCTTTAAGTTAAAAAAAGTACCCTATTCACTTGGGGTGTCTCGCCCAATTATCGTAGGTGACTTTAATATTCATGTTGACGATGATAAAAATAGCCTTACTGTTGCATTTAACTCTATATTAGATTATGTTGGTTTCCGTCAGAGTGTAAATAAACCAACCCACTGCTATAATCCCACTCTCAACCTTGTTCTGACTTATGGTATTGAAATTGAGCAACTATTAGTTGAACCGCATAATCCTGCTTTATCCGACCATTTCTTAGTAACTTTTGAAGTACTGTTACGAGACTACAAAGCATTAGTCAAAAGCTCCTGCAGCAGAAACCTATCTGTTAGTGCTATAGCCACATTTAAGGAAGAGATTCCACCAATACTTAACTCGATAGCATGTCTGCATGTAAGGGAGGAAACTTATACAAAATGTACACCACCCCAAATTGATCATGTTGTTGATAGTGCTACAGATGCGCTGCAAATAAAATTAGACTCTGTTGCTCCTTTGAAAGAAGAAGAAAATAAAACAACATAGATTAGCTCCATGGCATAATGCCCAAACCCGCAAAATAAAGCAAAAGTCGAGACAACTTGAAAGGATATGGCATTCCACTAAACTTGAAGAATCTTGTTTAATTTGGCATATTACTCTCAACGAATATAAGAAAGTTCTAATATTACTAGATAGTAAATTAGAATGCTTTTCAGCCATAAACCTTGAACAATTAAATTCAATGATTATCTCTTCTAAATTACCAACGTGTATCTTAGACCCAATTCCAACTAAGCTGACTAAAAGCTTTAGGAATCCAAAGTACAACATATAATAAGTACCCTGTATCAAGATTGATGCCAAACAAGTGACATTTGACCTTTTTAGAGAGGTTTAGAAAACAAAACTCCACTTCTGAGGTGATTTGGGTGGAAATGGGTGTTTTACCGTTTCTCTGGAACCCATTGGTCTATTTTGGTGATTGACATCTCTTTCTGACCGTTAGAGCCTATAGAATGAAATGGGAATCTCCCCACTCACACACATGGTCAAAAAAAAAGGTGGGGGCTTTGCGCACCCAGTTTTGCATCAGAGTGAACCTATCTCTCGCTCTGACATCTGGAAACCGAAAAGCAGGTTTATTGCTTATGGCTTATCAGAAATAATTTCAAAGGGACACAGACACATTGGATTAACCTATGGATTAACTTCAGCAGCGTTTTTATCGTTGTAATGCCATTGAAGACCACTTTTGACCAGACTACGACACAGGTGAGCCATGTTAGCGTTTTTAGCTACCTAGCGCCACATGTTTTGATGTATTTTCTTGTTCTTATCTTCCGAGACTTCGTATAATTGAGTGATAATGAGGATACCCCTCGATTCTGTGTCTCCTCACGATGTGAAACGATGGGTTGGATGTGCACCAAAGATAAATAATAAGGTTTTGTGAGTGAATTTCGGTTAAAGGAAGTTTTTCCATTACTTAGCACTTCTTTATTAAATATTATGAATATGTCTTTATTATCAGGCTATGTTCCACAATCATTCAAAGTAGCTGTGATAAAACCTCTTCTTAAAAAGCACAACCTCGATCCAGAGGTTTTAGCCAATTATAGACCTATTTCTAATCTTCCGTTCCTCTCAAACATTCTTGAGAAAGCGGTCGCAAAACAGCGGATTACTTAAAAAACAATGATTTATTTGAAGATTTTCATTCTGGCTTTAGAACACATCATAGCACAGAGACAGCTCTGGTTAAAGTCACAAATGACATTCTAATAGCCTCAGACAAGGGACGTGTCTCTATTCTTGTCTTGCTCGATCTCAGTGCTGCATTCGATACTATCGACCATGATATCCTATTGCAAAGACTAGAGCACTTAGTTGGCATACAGGGAACTGCTTTAGGCTGGTTTAGGTCCTATCTATCTGAACGCTCTCAGTTTGTACGTGTCAACGATGAATCTTCCACGCAAACCAAAGTTATCCATGGAGTGCCACAGGGCTCAGTGCTCGGACCTATTTTGTTCACATTATATATGCTTCCGTTAGGCAATATTATAAGGAATCAATCTGTACATTTTCATTGTTATGCGGATGATACTCAACTATATTTATCAATCAAGCCTGATGAAATTAATCATCTAAATAAAATCAAGACTGCCTCAAGGACTTAAAAACGTGGATGACCTTCACAAGTTATTGTACTCGGCCGAAAGAATCTACGAAACAAATTATGTAAAGATATACTAACTATGGATGGCATTAATTTGGCCTCCGGTGAGACTGTAAGGAATCTTGGTGTTATATTTGATCAGGATTTATCCTTTAACGCCCACATAAAATCAATTTCAAGGACCGCCTACTTCCATCTACGTAACATTGCAAAAATCAGGCATATCTTGCCTCAACACGATGCAGAGAAACTAGTCCATGCATTTGTTACTTCAAGGCTGGATTATTGTAACTCCTTATTATCAGGGTGTACCAAGAAGTCAGTCAAGTGGCTTCAGCTGATTCAAAATGCTGCAGCTCGTGTACTAACCAGAGTTAGGAAAAGGGACCACATTACTCCTGTTCTGGCTGCCTTACACTGGCTCCCTATACAATTAAAAAATCTTCTTCTCGCCTACAAAGCCCTTAATGGGCAGGCGCCATCTTACCTTAAATAACTCATTATACCCTACTGTCCTACTAGGGCATTGCGTTCCAAGAATGCAGGGTTGTTGGTTGTTCCTAGAGTCTCTAAAAGTACAATGGGAGCCAGAGCCTTTTCTTATCAAATTTGTGGAATCAGCTTCCAGTTTGTGTTCGGGCGGCAGACACCCTATCCGTTTTTAAGAGTGCGCTTAAGACCTTCTTTTTTGATAAAGCTTATAGTTAGGGCTGATTAGATTCAGCCCCTAGTTTTGCTGATATAGGCTTAGTTTGTCGGGGGACATCTTACTTCTTCCTTCTCTCTGTCTATACCTGTGTACTCTCATGTTCCCATTAACCCAGCTTCCCCAAATCTCTTTCTTTTTGGTGTCTGTATACGCCGGGATCCGGAGTCATGGATGATCCTGCGGTCCTGAGTCCTGCATCGCGAGCCCTGGATCTTGAGTCGTGGCTGTGGTCCTGGATCATAGGTCCTAGATGGATATCCTCGTGGATTCATCTTCCTATTATACACACATGCATTTCCAAACATTTGGACTACCTATGTTGTAAATGTATTATCTCTTCGATTTACACACGGCATCTATTGCACGTCTGTCCGTCCTGGGAGAGGGATCCCTCCTCTGTTGCTCTCCCTGAGCTTTCTCCCATGTTCCCCTTAAACTGTGGGTTTTCTCCGTAAGTTTTTCTTGTACGATGTGAGGGTCTAAGGACAGAGGGTCTAAGGACAGAGGGTCTAAGGACAGAGGGTCTAAGGACAGAGGGTGTCGTATTGTCATACTGATATTCTGTACAAACTGTGAAGTCCACTGAGACAAATGTAACATTTGTGATATTGGGCTATATAAATAAACATTGATTGATTGATTGATTGATTGATCTTGTACTTGAGTAAAAGTAGAAGTACTCAGATCTTGTACTTGAGTAAAAGTAGAAGTACTCAGATCTTGTACCAGAGTGTAGGAATACTCTGTTACAGTAAAAGTACTGCTTTCAAAATGTTCCTCAAGTGAAAGTAGAAAAGTATTCTCATCAAAATATGGGTTTGCTGTCCTGGCTCCAAGATGGTGGAATGAGCTCCCCATTGACATCAGGACAGCAGATAGCTTGCACATCTTCCGGCGCAAACTGAAAACTCATCTCTTTCGACTCCACTTCGAGCGATAGAACTACTAACAAAGCACTTATATACTAATAAAGGACTGGCTTACCTAAAGCCAGTTGAGTAGCACTTGAAATGTTTGGCTCTATGAAACCTGATGTACTTTATGATTCTGTTTTCTTCAAGGTTGTGTCTTCCTGGTCGAATGTACTTATTGTAAGTCGCTTTGGATAAAAGCGTCAGCTAAATGCAATGTAATATAAAAAATGTAATGTAAAATATAGTGAAAGTAGCGTCAGTAAAAGTAGTCGTTGTGCAGATTGGTCCATTTCAGAATAATATATATGATATGTTTTATAATGATTGATCATGAAAGTGTTCTCAAAGCTGGTGAAGGTGCAGCTAGTTTGAATGACTTTGTATACTGCAGGGTAGCTGGTGGATTTACTCCAGGTGGAACTAAAGTCTGATTTAACACTTGATTATATTTCACATCATTCATCCAGATCTGTGAAGTAACTAAAGGTATTAAATACATGTAGTGGAGAAAAAGTACACAGTTTACCTCTGAACTGTAGTGGAGGAGAAGTATTGTTTGTCCTCTAGAGGGAGCAGTAAGACTGACTACCATACAACTGTGTACTGAAATGTGAATGAGCTCTTGTGTTGCATTATGGCAAATGTAGGATCTAGTGACAGGGCTTAAAAGGGGTCGGGGGTAAAAGTCAGAATGTCTCTGCCAACGCAACGATTTTGTTTCATTGAATGTGTCCCAACTGTCTGGAAATGCAATAGTCAATGTGAACAAATATATATATATAGGATTTGTAGAAAATCTTTTTAAAACATCTTTAAACCCTATTTAAAAATCAATGTTTAATATGAAATGTTTTTAATATTATGGAGGCAAACAATTAACATATCACTAAAATCAAATCACTTTTGTAGATAACAGTATAAATAATTTTTTGAAATATGAATTATTCCAAATGAGGAATCACTAAAGGTAGAGATGATTTATGATTTAAATAAAAACAATAATACATTTAGATTATTGGGAGTAAGCCATCAACTAATATCATATCAGCATGACATCACATTTTAATCCATCTCCATTTTTGTGTTTATTATTATCCCATTTCTGTCTCATCAGTTTTTATCTAATTGTGTGTTTGTCTATGTGTGTGTGTGTGTGTGTGTGTGTGTGTGTGTGTGTGTGTGTGTGTGTGTGTGTGTGTGTGTGTGTGTGTGTGTGTGTGTGTGTGTGTGTGTGTGTGTGTGTGTGTGTGTGTGGGAGTCAGGTGGATGCGTGTATTGAAGTCGACTGTGTAGTCATAATGGCTAAGGCTATTAGGTTTGCATATTATCAGAATCAGAATTAAAAGAAATTCTATCATAACAAGTAGAATATAAGTATTGATTTAAACATATGAATTTAAAGCAATAAAAACATTACAAATCATTTTAAAGACATAAGACGTTAGAAGTGAAATCGGGTACAATATATATATATAAATATGATAACATATACTGTGTTCGCATTAATAAAGATACTAATGTTATTCACATAATGTAAATATTATTACCTAATGAAAAACAGTACCATGCTAACAACGTCAATGCTGACGATTTGCTGGTAATGTTGGCTGTTCACCATCTTCGTTTAGCATGCTAACATGAACTAATTAGCTTACAAACAGCTAATGCTAATGTTGGGCTATAAAGGAACTACAGCATGGTCACATGACTTCACGTCACCACCGCTAAGCTAAAGGAGGCTAATGTTGGGCTATAAAGGAACTACAGCACGGTCACATGACTTCACGTCACCTCCGCTAAGCTAAAGGAGGCTAATGTTGGGCTATAAAGGAACTACAGCACGGTCACATGACTTCACGTCACCACCGCTAAGTTAAAGGTGGCTAATGTTGGGCTATAAAGGAACTACAGCACGGTCACATGACTTCACGTCACCACCGCTAAGCTAAAGGAGGATAATGTTGGGCTATAAAGGAACTACAGCACGGTCACATGACTTCACGTCACCACCGCTAAGTTAAAGGTGGCTAATGTTGGGCTATAAAGGAACTACAGCACGGTCACATGACTTCACGTCACCACCGCTAAGTTAAAGGTGGCTAATGTTGGGCTATAAAGGAACTACAGCACGGTCACATGACTTCACGTCACCACCGCTAAGCTAAAGGTGGCTAATGTTGAGCGTGATGACGTTTATTCGTCTCATTGCTGGGACAAAACCCCAGTGGGGTTTTTGTCCCAGCAATAATCTTAAAATAATCCTCTCAGACGTGTTATGTAATGAAATCATGTTTTTATGGATGAGGTGCAAGGGATGATGAACGTCAGTGAATCTGAACATCCTCAAAACACTGCTCTATCTTCGCTGGAGGCACTTTCCATTTTGATGAGTGGAAAAATCTGTAATGGATGTCACTGTCTGTCAATCTGTGGAGAACTCTTTGCCTCTAAGTCAAACACACACACACACACACACACACACACACACACACACACACACACACACACACACACACACACACACACACACACACACACACACACACACACACACAGTAACAGCTTTGCCCTTCTGTGTTTTTGGGAGGAAAGCAGTGATTGGTGGAGAGCAAAGCTGCTCGTGGTTACATCATTACCTAACAACTATAACTCAGCCCCGACATTGACTTGTTTTCCTCAGAGTGTCAGAGTTTGTAATAATTCAGTGGTCTTTTTCTAAATGTGGCAAAAGCACACCATAGATAACTCATTTATACTGGTTTAAAGAGTCCTCTCCTGCTGATGTTCAGGTGTATATCAGTATGTAGTGTCTCTACTTTAAAGAGTCCTCTCCTGCTGATGTTCAGGTGTATATCAGTATGTAGTGTCTCTACTTTAAAGAGTCCTCTCCTGCTGATGTTCAGGTGTATATCAGTATGTAGTGTCTCTACTTTAAAGAGTCCTCTCCTGCTGATGTTCAGGTGTATATCAGCATGTAGTGTCTCTACTTTAAAGAGTCCTCTCCTGCTGATGTTCAGGTGTATATCAGTATGTAGTGTCTCTACTTTAAAGAGTCCTCTCCTGCTGATGTTCAGGTGTATATCAGTATGTAGTGTCTCTACTTTAAAGAGTCCTCTCCTGCTGATGTTCAGGTGTATATCAGTATGTAGCGTCTCTACTTTAAAGAGTCCTCTCCTGCTGATGTTCAGGTGTATATCAGTATGTAGTGTCTCTACTTTAAAGAGTCCTCTCCTGCTGATGTTCAGGTGTATATCAGTGTGTAGTGTCTCTACTTTAAAGAGTCCTCTCCTGCTGATGTTCAGGTGTATATCAGTATGTAGTGTCTCTACTTTAAAGAGTCCTCTCCTGCTGATGTTCAGGTGTATATCAGTATGTAGTGTCTCTACTTTAAAGAGTCCTCTCCTGCTGATGTTCAGGTGTATATCAGTATGTAGTGTCTCTACTTTAAAGAGTCCTCTCCTGCTGATGTTCAGGTGTATATCAGTATGTAGTGTCTCTACTTTAAAGAGTCCTCTCCATGTCGGTCGTTGAGTTTGTGGAGTGCAGCTGAACAAAGACAGAGGCAGATTTGATATAAAATAATTGTATAATGTTTTAAAGTCACAAACACAAACAGTTTTGAGATTCTCTGATTGTGCCATGAATGATTTGTCACAGGAAACAAGACAAACACCGACCGTGCCCGTTACAAACCCACGACCAGCATTATAAAATACGCCGTGCTTCCACCTCATTCAGATTTACATTCAACACTGTGCTGTGCCACTAACCCACGGCTGCTGCTTTGCCATTCTCTCAGATCATTAGGGTTTAAGTGCCGCTGCATAAAGTCACTGTGAAGAAGAGCAAAGACAAGAGAGGACATGTTCATCACGGGGGAAAACTGTTTGGGAACTAAACCTAAATCTCGTACAAGGCACAATCTGTGTCTGTGTCGTTGCATATTTGCACTTCAGATTTGAAGAAGATTACATCTGTCTTCAAAGCTCTTTTTGTTGAGGGGAGAGAACACTTTTTTCTTCTTCTTTGCAATAGAGTGATACAGGAATTAACTATTTTTGAAGTTAGCATTGCAAGAGCGTCCTATGGACTAAAATCAATTGGATTTTTAAAATATTGCAGAAAATACCACTTCTAGGCTATAGTGAGAAGAAAAGAGCTAAAGTCAGGCTATAACGGAACTGCATCGCTAAGCTAAAGGCCGCTAATGTTGGCGGGACAACGTTTCGTCGTCTCATTTAGACATTTGTTAGCATCGCCGGTTTTTAATTCTCCAGTAAGATATTTAAGTTAAAATCTATAATCGTTAAAAACACATTCAAACAACCATTGACCTCCGGACAGGGTGCTAAAATGGGAAATAATCACATTAGCCAAAGGGCTATAGCGACCACATTTATAATGACTCAAATAAAGTCTCTAAAAGTCTAAAAACATTTGCATTAATACATTAAAAAAAAATGCACAAAATTCGAAATGGCCAACTTTCTTTTGCCAATGTTAAATATGTTTTCACTGACGTATTTTATGTCATAGAACAAAGCGTTTATCTTCAACCTGTGTTAATCAGAGACCTTTTTTCAGGCTAACGACCAAAATCACAATCAGAAGACCATTGACCTCCAGACCAGGGGACAGTGCTAAAATGCTAACCCATCCCCCGGTTTCAGGACTCATTCCTGCACCGCTCTATTGTTTCAAACTGTCACCTAAAAATGGCCAAACTACTCGATGCACCCTACGTCTTGTGAAGCGTCCTCTCTTGGTTTGTCAGGGCAGAGCAGGCAGAGATGGAATAAATATCCGCCAGCTTTTTGATAAGTACGCAACGCATGGCTTCATATTTCATGCTATCAATTTCTTATAGACATAACAAAGTGCAGTCATTTTCAAACGTTTTTTTCTACAACATATCATTTAAGCATTTATTTTCCCACAAATTCACCTCCTCCTAGAACACATTTTCATTTCCAATCATCCTGACGAATATACTCAAGCCCCACATTTTAGTCAAACGTTTTTATCTTCCCGAGACCCCTGTTGGGCCCTCTTCCTTTTTTCCCAACCACTGTTGATTCTTTGCTTGAGACTGATCGCTCTCCCTCCTGTAATCTGGCACAAAGCAATGAGGTATGAATAGTTGTATAAATCTCTTTTTTTGGTTTATATTTTGTGATTTTTTTACGTTACGTAACTCTTTTTTATCCCCAAGCAATATTCTTATCACGACATTGAGATGAATACACGGCAGATTTGTACCTTGCAGGATGAGCCCTGGTCTAAGGTCAGATTTGTGAGCAATCTAAAGGCTAAATCAGTATGTTATTCTTTTGTTGTTGTTTTTGTGTGTTTTTTTGACACAGATCAGAAGAGTGAGAGCAAATAGTGATACAGCCCAAGCAACGTTGGAAAGCAGGATTCAGGTTCATTCACTCTCAGTTCAACTAATTATAATAATAGATTTGGCAAAAATGTCATTTACAACAAACTTACAAAACACTTTCCCCAACATAATAAACTATTAATGATAGTGGAAGTACAAAAATACTGTATTCATCTAGAACAAGCGGTAAGGGACTATATGAAAGGGATTTGTGGTGGGCGGAAACGAGGAAGCGTTACATAATCTTCGTTTTTTTTGCTGGTAGTCAAAGTTTTCTTTCACATTTGAAATTGGTAATGCTTTTGAGATCTTTGGGGTACAATAACTATTTTGATGCTTTCTTAGTTTTTCTTTAAGTAAAACACAAGGTTCAACTCCCCTCCAAATGTCAATGTGTCTAACCCTAACAAAGGTATTAATTAAAAGTATTTAGTTAAACAAAATATGTTGTTGTGTAACGTCTGCAGGACATGGAGCATAACCTATACCAATATGTTCATACAGTCCCCAAGAAAATGTATTAATTGTAAAAAAGTATTAAGTGAAATTGTTTTGTTCTGTCAGTTTGCAATAGTTGGCCCATTGATTCGCTGATATGAGAGTAATAACAGGCAGGTATTAGAGCAGTGTGCATGCGATAAGGGTTTTGGAATCAATATTTAGACATATATGTGACTAGCATTAGTCTGAGAGAGTATAAAACCTTCAACAAGATGAATTTTTGGAGAAATCTTGTTTGTAGAAATGCTAATTGCCTGGACGTAGGAGTACACATCCTAATTTAGCTACAGCTAATCATAATCCAAAAGTAACGCACCCTGAATCTGATTTTACATTAAGTGTAATTTGTTCTGTTTACATATTTCACATTTTTAAGGAATATTAGGAGCTAGTTAGCGAGTTAGCCGTTAGCGAGTTAGCCGTTAGCTGATTTGAGCTAGTGTTGTGTGATTGCCTACAGCTAATCATTGTCCCAAATAAATTCACCTTCAGAATGCTTGGCTTTAAGTGTGTTATTTTATTCTGTTTAGCTATAACACGTTTATAAGGAATATTAGTGGCTAGTTAGCGAGTTAGCTGTTAGCTGCTGATCATCTAATAGCTAATATGAGCTAGATTTATGAAAGATCTTGTATCTTGGAGATCCTTAATGATATTTGATCCGTTAAGATCATATTAAGGTCTAAAAAAAGGATGTTTACACTGTTCAGGCTAGCATATGTAGCCGTGGTGGAAGCTAACAAAAAAGGCGGGAAAACCTAAATGTTAGCTAAAAAACTTGAAAATGTGTTTTTCTGAAAACTCAACAGTATGGGTCCAAACCATAATGCCTTGTTATGTTATTATAAAGGTTATACTTTGAATAATGCAAGTCATCTATGAGAACAAAGCATATTTTAAAGTGCTACCGTACACAAAGCTAGCTCTGATGCTAAAACTCTCATCAGATATAGTAATGAACCAATGGGCCTACTCCTTTAAATGAATGTCATAATGTTATTACAGATGTTTAACACATTTCATCACAGATTATAAAAACAGAATAAGGCAACTAACACTTTTTTAAATGCTAAATCCGATCACATGTCCCAGAAATTGAATAGCAGGCTGTTTTTCATGCAGATGTATTTTCAGCTGAACTGAAGGTGATGTGAACCCTGGCCCTAAGGTGACGTTTGAGCACTAGATACTGCACCAACGATGGTCTGAAAGTGCATATACAGCCATTTTATCACAGTAAAGCATCAACACAGATAGACAGACATTCACTTACCAAGAAAATCAGATGCAAATTGATAACGACATTAAAAGAATAATCATAAAAAAAGATTTTCTATATCCAAAACAAAGTCATTTCATCTCTTGCTTCAGAGGTTTTCAATTCCTCACACCACAGGTCCTTTATAAACATACCAAAGAATAAAAAGGACATTTCAGTAGCAATCTTTCACACGATGGAGGTTTTACCCCGCTTGCTTTCAACCTTAGATTTAAGAGCAACAACGAACACTTGGTGCACAACGAAAGCAACATCAACTACATCAAAAACAACATGAGTGTGGATCTTCACACGGTGTCTTTAATCGTACAATTTCAGTATTTTACATTCCACATATTCCTGCAGGGACTGTCGACCGTGTCCACAAAAGAGTGCTAGAATGAGCTGGGGTAGGTTCCTGTGAGGAAAGGGAAGTAGGTGCATACTAAGAGGACAGAGTGAAATAAATATTGGATTGTAAATTGGGGTGTTGGAAGGACGGGAGAAGATGTGAGGAAAGGATGCTGACTTACAGATGTTTCCCTGGGTAAGTAAGAAGTTATCTGTTGTAAGAAGTTGCATGATCTGCTTCTGAGTGTTGTAGTTGGTGCTTCGCTGCAGCAGCACAGCTTAGCATCAAGTTCACATTTGTAGCTTATTGTAAACGTAACATAAACCTTGACTTTGATCGGAGAGACAGTTAAAATAGAGACGTGGACTTTTCGCTTATATATTGCAAAAGGTGGAGGCGACAGACGAAGCCTTGAAATAACTGCTTTTGCAAAACAGTGTATGTGGCAGAGTTCCCGTTAGCCGGTAATTACCGGACTATGACCGGTAAAATATGCTGAAGACCGGCAAATCTAAATCTCTCCGGTCAAAGTGTCCGTCCAAATAATTTCCGTTTAGCGCAATATTACATCAGTTGCGCAACTTATGTGACAGGCAAAAGAGTATGTGACAGACAAGAATAGTCAATTCTAATGTCTAACACGTAATGTGGAGAAAGAGATGTCCTGTCTGGGTTGATTGTGCGTTGATCTGTTGGTAATGCCTCGGGGTTCCGGTGGGCATGTAAACATATGCATAATGCTGCGCTATACTTTGTGGCCTCACCCAGTTGCATAGCGACACTTATTGTTTAGGTGTCTTTTAATAAGCAGGTAGTCCTATCATTAGCTAGAACTAGCTGGATCTGATCGATATGGACATAAACGTGAGTCTAATCTGACGGGAGAGAGAGATCAGCTGCTGCTGACGAGTCGCAGCTCTGCATGATCACATGCAGCGGTGAGCGGAACAAAACACACACTTCAGGTTAGAATAGCACACGTAGCTATTTTAATGACCTCTCAAACTACCGTAACTAGTTATAGATATGTTTAGTTTTACTGTCGGTTTACCGTTCCGCCTGCTGCATGACGGGCTGTCAGGAGAGGGAGAGAGCGCTCTGTTTATTATTCCCGTGTTATTGTAAATTACTGTACACTTTTGAATAGTTAATCTACTATAATTAGTTTGTTTAATATCGAATCATCAATTTGTTTTAAAGCTCAATAAATAACAAAGAAGACCTTTGACCGGCACTTTTCAAATGTTGTCCGGAAGATTTAAACTTTAACGGACATGTTGACCGGCGAAAAAATATTCTAACGGGAACTCTGGTATGTAGGACTGTTGAATCAATGTAGAAATAATTCCTGCAGGACGACCATACATTGGATTTCTAGGTTAGAAAGTTAGAGTCAAACTTGAAAAAAATTGAATTATAAAAAAGTCTAAAATTGGCATAAAGTCAAAAAGAATCCCAAAAAAGGTCATACAAAAAAATAAGTTTTATAAATCTTTAGAAGACAGAACTGTAAACGTAATTTAGAAATCTGAAAAAATGTCAGATTTAAAAAGTCACAATTTCGTGACTTTTTAAATCTTTTTTAAAGCTTTTCATTTCGAGTTTCTTTTTTATATATATATAAATATAATATAATATAAAAAATATATATAAAAAAGAAAATCAAAATGAAAAGCTAAATGTCGAAATCCTAATAATAAGAGTCATGAATCTTAAAGAGTCATACGGTTCATGCGGTATATTGTGAATTGTTCGTGCATTTCGAGTCACGCACTCATTAGCCTAGCTTTAGCATGTCCAGGTAAAAATGGAGATCTAGGGTGTTGGAGGACGGTGACTAACTTATGTCTCTGCTATGCTGGTGCAACTGATCGTGGCGGAAGGCAGTGTGCTCTGTGGTGCTGGTATGTGTGGGGGGGGGGGGGGGGGGGGAGGGAGGATTACTCCAGTGATCATTTGGCTGAGAGAAAGAGAAACGGCTGCCAGTTCAAATCCTAAATCTAAGATGAGTGTACTCCCGTGCGAGGAGGAGAAAGAGATGTGTTTCTGCTTAAGGTACTTCTTGTTTTGTGCTGTATGACGTGACTTTAGAGGTATGCAAGAGGTGGGTAAACTTCCAAGGTTAGTTGGTGATGACGACAAGACAAACACGCATCATATGACCGCAATGATGCATACATATTATTTATATATTCTTCTATGAACCCTCTGCTACAACAACGGATGCGTGATTCGAGCTGGCAGCCAACCAATGATAGCTCTAATGCCACATATAATAACTGTACCATTTATATATATATAAATATATGCTTCTGTATACTGTATATTTGTATTAGCGACCTCTGTGAGGCACATGTAGAGTTACAGAGCCAGCGGTTCCCAGTCGGAGTTTCTTCACAGTGATAGTGAGCACACGGAGACGGCTGCTGAGACGCTGATCATCCTATTGCTCTCTCTGTGTGTGTGTGTGTGTGTGTGTGTGTGTGTGTGTGTGTGTGTGTGTGTGTGTGTGGGTGTGTGTGTGTGTCCCTAATCAGTGCTTACAGTTCTATTTTAATACCCTGCAACGTAGATTAGTAACACTGATGGCGCATCCTGAAGCCGTGTCACAGATCCTGCTGTTGTCAACAAGTCATCCAGAGATATATACCGGAGTGTGTGTGTGTGTGTTTGAGAGAGCGTTTGCAGGGATGTTTCCGTAGTGGACCCTGAAGGCAGCATCGTCCTGGTTCCCTCCAGAAAAAAACAACCGCCGTTTTTAAGCTAAGCTAAAGTCTAAGCTAAAGGTGGCTAATGTTGGGCGGGATGATGTTTAATCGTCTCATTTAGACACTTGTTAGCAACCGCTGTTTTTAAATCCACCATTTGGGTATTAACTGACGTATTTCACCAATTATTGGACCAAATACTCATCCAGAAAACCATTGGCTTCCGGACGAGGGAACAGGAAAATGCTGACTCATTCCAGGGTTTAGGACTCATTCCTGCAGACCTCTATTGTTAAGACAGGTTGGAGGGGGGGAGATAAAGGGAAGGGTACTAAGGGATACAGACATTGTGGTTTTAGTGCAACAGAAAAAAACCTGATAGTTAATTTTTATAGTGGATGACATTTTGGGATTTGGTTGGTGGAGCTTGTTTTTCAGCAGTGTTGATCTCATGGTTTCCGGGATAGGAAGGTCGCTCAGAGTCCATTTCTGCTGCGACGGCGAGACAAGGGTCTGTTTCTGAGTGGCGTTCTTTTAGTTTTTATTGGAGTCATAACGCCATTCCCCTCCCCCCCCTCGGCCATATCCACAGGTGACTCACTTCATCTCCCAGTCACCACCCACAATTGTCCGTTTGGTCTGATCCAATCGGGCCAAAATGGCTTCCACTGGAGTCCCAGCTTGACAGTTTCCTTTTTAATCGGCACACTGTGATTCCAGAAATTAACCCCCCCCCCCCCCCCCCCCCGCCTCGTTGTCATTGCAGATTCCTAAAAAAAAAAGTAAAAAAAAGTTGGTCCCTCGTGTTGGTTGATTTGGGAGAAAGTGTTGATCCACGGCCCGCTGTACACTGACCGAGAACGGGTCCACACTGGCCATCTGTGCACTGTGTGTGTGTGTGTGTGTGTGTGTGTGTGTGTGTGTGTGTGTGTGTGTGTGTGTGTGTGTGTGTCGCAGACAGAGGGGCAGCTCCACAAGATGACAGGTGAGGTAGAATCTGTCGGTACAGGTGAATGGGGGAGGGGCTTGCAGAGTTTAGTGACATCACCATCACTATCTGCCAGCGATGGACCAATCAGAAGACAACACTAAACAAATGAGGTAATCCATAAAAATAAAAACAACTGGGTGTAATGTGAGTGTGAGGTAATGAAGGAGGTATGAGGCGGAGAGGTATTGTGTTAATATATATATTCATATATTTGATGTAGGTACTCTATTATTTGTTAGTGTTATTAAGTAGCATGATGCAGATTTAGTCATGCATTTAAATAAAGTAACCTAGCTATATTTGTAAGTACAGTAAGTGATACCATACAATAAAAGCAGTGGAAACACTTCATATTTAGCCTTTAGCTACAATGCACTTTATTCTGAAAAGGCTGATAATGTATAATTACATGTTAGCATATTGATATTAATCTAAAAAAATGATATAACACTTCAAATGCTGAAGTTTACCAATATGTCTGCAGTTTTACGACATAAGGATGCACACTGCAGCTGTTCTAATGCATCTCAATGTGTCATGAAAGCATAAATAGTTAGCGCTGTCCATTCTTAATCGAGTATTTTGATGCTAATAGGATTTTGTTGACTGTGTGACTCATGTAAAAGCATAAAATAACGACTAATCGGTTAAATAACTCTTAGTCTGCTGCCACCAAAAGGACCAACCCTACACTGTAGATAAAGGCTTCATACCAGTGTTCCCACTAGCGTCTCCTACCACCACACCAGCATTAACTGAAGACTCAGTAATGTGGAAATACATCTGTCTACATAATGAGGTCAGAGTGTTGGATGTGTTCCAGACGAAGGTCAGTATGTGGGGGGGAGGTAGGTAGACAAACACTCATACTGGGTGGGATTAGATGGATGACGCCATTAAGGAGAGTTGATGGTCAGGTCCCAGAGATAAAACACTTTGCTGTGGTTGAGGTGGGAGACGGGGGGTTGCATTATCGAGAGTGCAGCTGCTAGTCCACACAGGTGCAACAGGAGATAACTGAGGAGGCTGGAGTTTGCATATATCTGCACTGTACGGTCCTGGCAGTGTGTTAGGAATCTTATGATAGAGTGGTGCAGGCATGTCCAATTTCCCCTGAAGGCAGCATCTCCTGTGGTCCAATGGGATTACTAAAATCTCTGATACTTACGGCTAATATGATGACGTTTTGAAGTCTCATTTAGACATTTATTAGCAACTGCCGTTTTTAAGCTAAGCTAAAGGCGGCTAATGTTGGGCATGATGACGTATAGTCGTCCCATTTAGACACTTGTTAGCAACCTCCGTTTTTAAATCCACCAGAGGGGTATTTACTGATATGTGTCGTAGAATATAAATCTCTTCAGCTTGTGTTAACTACAGACCTTATATCAGGATAAGAACCAATAACACATTCAGGAAACCATTGACTTCCAAGTAGAGGGAACAAGAAGTGCGAAAATGCCGATTCATTGCAGGGAGTATGGGACTCATTCCTGCACCACTCTATTAACTGTGTGTGTGTACCTGTCAGTGTGTATTTCGCTCAAGTGAAGTCGATGTGATTTTGCTGGTGGCAGGTGCTGGGTTTTGTGACAAAATAAGGACAAAAAAACCAAGTTCACAGGGTACGTTTCCACTGAAAAAAAAAAAGGTCAATTCCAGTTTTTGTCCTACTTCTGTTGCTCTTTCACCGCAGCTAACCCCCCCTTAATGTATTTCCTTCCATGGTTAGGGTTCTTTTTAAAGGGGGTGTTGTGGTGGAAACGTTCCTAAAGTCACACTTCCTGTTCCTCGAAGACCTCCAGGAAGAGAGGGGGGAAGAGTTCGTTGGGACACTCCACCTTCATGTGCAGGAAGCGGCTGGCGTGGCACGCTCCGATCATCCGAAGGTCCGTCACCTTCATCAGAAGCTTGGGCCAGAAGTGGGGAATGTTGTGCTTCCTGTAGTTGATGTAGTGTTCGAAGGCCAGCAGGTACGCCTCCTGACACTGCTCGATCTTCTCTATGTTGGTGAGTCCTGAGCGGTCTGCGGGGGGAGGGAGGGTACATTACAGTTGCCTTAAAACGAGTTAGGATGAGTGTGTTCAAACACGCTTTGAATTCTGACTTTTTCATGGAAACTGACGTTTTTCTGAAAATCTCAAAAATCTGACTTTTTTTCTCAAAATCTCAGAATCCTGACTTTTTTCTAAAAAAATCTTAAAATTCTGACTTTTTCAGAAAATTGCAAAATGTTGACTTTTATCAGAAAATATCAGAATTCTATCTATTTTCTGAAAAGCGAGTAAAGATGAGTGAATTCAAAACACGCTTTGAATTCTGGGTTTTTCGATATTTTTTTAGAAAATCTCATAATTCAGATTTTTTTCTAATAAATTCAGACTTCTCTGAAAATCTTAAAATACTGACTTTTTTCTAAAAATCTTAAAATACTGACTCTTTTTTCTCAAAATCTTACAATTCAGATTTTTTTCTCAACATTCTGACTTTTCAGATTCATTTTTATTTTCGTCCTTTTGGTTTCATACATATTGACATCTCTACATGCAGAACATACTAACTCATTATAAGGATATACAGTGTATAACCCAACTCCTTCCTGACCTGAGCTCATGAGCAGCACGGCCTGCATCAGCGCCACCTCCGAGTCGTCCAGGTTGAACTGAGCCAGGCTTTTGCCCAAATCAAAGATGGCGTCCGACACCACGCCCAGCCCTCCGTTCTTCAGCTGCTCTCGCTTCACCGCCATCTCTCCGTTCAGTGTCAGCGTCTCGCTCTCCGGGTCGTAGCGCACGGCGGCGCGCAGAGACATGATCTCCATGCAGCCGCCCTTCAGCAGGATGATCTGGTCCTCACAGGACAGCTGGAACACATCAATATTATTACATTTAATAACAATCTTTATATTCAGAGACATGATCTCCATGCAGCCGCCCTTCAGCAGGATGGCCCTCACAGGACAGCTGAAACACATCATCAGAAAAAACACATCGACATCTCCTCCGGTCGGCATATTTCATTTTAATGAAGTCTGTCGTAAATGTAAGCAGATGTTTGCCTCCTTCTGTTTTTAAATGGATGATCTTATTTTTGAAAAGTACGGAAAGTTTTCGGATAAGATAAGATATTCTCTATTGAACCCAAATTGGGAAATGTGTTGCAGCAGAATGTAAAACAAAGTCTTGCACACAAGTCACTTTTAAAAAAATAAGCAATTTATTTTAAATAATCTTGTTTTACAATAATTAAGTATTTTCAAACATTTCGTTATTTTAGAAAAATGTAATGATTTCTGTAATTTCTTTTTTTTAATCACACATTTTAAAAGTAAGGTGAGTTTTTTGAATATGGAATCAATTAAAAAATATATGTTTCCACAAAAGACATTTTTCAAAAGGTAATTAAAAAAAATTAAGCCTTTTTTTCAAATAATTTAATCATTTTTTAGATATTGGCAAAGTTGTTTTAAAAATAACAAAAATCTCAAATTGTAAAAGAAAATTCAATTAACGTGATACGTCAGTCTGACTGTGAATGAGTTTCGTCCGCCCCCAAAGTGAATATGTTCACGTTGTTTTCTTTCTGCTCGGAGGTTTCCAACAAACGAGCGTTGGAGGATTTTCTAAATAAATGCCGATGTCGTCCTGCTTGTGTTGCCGGATGTAAAAACAGCTGTTTGCTAACCAGCATATCACCGCTATCAGGGATAAATACTGTACGCGTGTGTTTGTGTTTACAGATGGCCGTGTTGCCCAAAAAAGTGGTTTGACTTTTTTCCCCAAAAGATTTCTGCAAGTCTTTTGAACACCAGCTGAAAATAACTGTAAAATACAGCTCAATATGATGGAGTTTAACTGATATTGGAGGAGGTGACTTCATTGCATTTGTAATCTTGTAATACTGTGCTAAATATGCAAAGCTGAAGAAGAATCTGCCTTTTAAATGTACAGTGAGCTTCGGTCTGAGAGCACCACTTCCCACAAACACTGATTACCTTCGGGCGCTTCCTATTATTTTCTATTCCTAACGAATCCCCCGGTACCCGTAAGGCAAGGCAAGTTTATTCATATAGCACCTTTCAACACAAGGCAATTCAAGGTGCTTTAAAACAATGAAAGACATTCAGACAAAGGCATTTAAAATCAGTAAAAGATAATAAAAGAAACATTAAAAGAAAAATTACATGAATCAAAAGTTACAGTGCAGTTTAAGATATGAATAGTTCACACAGAAGTTCCACTTTCCTGATGCCTTTCTTTAAGGTTTCACAACCGCTCAGTTTCAATGAAAAGCAGCGACAAAAAGAAAAGTCTTCTTGCTGGATTTGAAAGTAGTCAGAGTTGCAGCGGACCTGCAGGTTTCTGGGAGTTTGTTCCAGATCTTTGGAGCATAATAACTGAACGCTGCTTCTCCATGTTTAGTTCTGACTCTGGGGACAGAAAGCTGACCAGTCCCTGAAGACCTGAGAGATCTGGATGCTTCATCATTTAGCAGGAGGTCAGAAATGTATTTTGGGCCTAAACCATTCAGTGCTTTATAAACCAGCAGCAGTATTTAGAAATCTATTCTTTGACACACAGGAAGCCAGTGTAAAGACTTCAGAACAGGAGTGATCCACTTTCTTAGTGTTAGTGAGGACTCGAGCAGCAGCGTTCTGAATCAGCTGCAGCTTCCTAATAGATGTTTTAGTGAGACCTGTGAAGACACCATTGCAGTAGTCGAGTCGACTGAAGATTTCCAAATCGTAACCGGGAAGCCCCTAAAATATACATGACTTCTGCACTCAGTGAAGTGGACACACACACACACACACACACACACACACACACACACACACACACACACACACACACACACACACACACACACACACACACACACACACACACACACACACACACACACACACACACACACACACACACACACACACACACACACACACACACACACACACACACACACACACACACACACACACACACACACACACACACACACACACACACACACACACACACACACACACACACACACACACACACACACACACACACACACACACACACACACACACACACACACACACACACACACACACACACACACACACACACACAGGGTTTCATTACTTAGTGTAATATGAGCTGACAGGCAGGAAGAGGAAGTTTCCAATCAACAGCTCGTTAGTACACGGCGCTCAGGAGACCCGTCTGGAGTTAACGAGACGCTCAACTGTCAGCACACAAACAGAAGCTGGGTCCAAAGTCACTGACAGACTTCCCCACTTAGTGTCTGTCTTAAATGAGGAGACACAACAGCCTTCAGAAATGACCCCAGATGAACCTTAGGATGTTATCACTTATTGCTGCGTTTGATACTGACACTGGTTCTTCACTAACTATCTGCCACTTACTTTAGATTCAAGTTCCAAGTCTCTCTCACCATGAGCTCAGCAGCTACAGAGGAGATGTGTCAATGACAAACGGAAGTCCTCCTCTAGCAGAGCAACATGAATATATAGGACATACAACTAATAACACTGATAAAATAGTGCAAGAGACTGTTTTCAGATGAAGAAGTAAATACACATAAAATAGAAATAGTGCCAGAAGAGTCTAAATACAACTAAATGGAATATCTCTCTAGGTCGTCTCAGACGAGTCCTCCATCGTCGCTTCAAGATCCTGCTCTCGTCCACTGATGGCCTTCCTGAGCGCGTAATATGATATATAGATAATTAACTTGCAAGAATCTTTAATTGTATATTTACTGCATGACTAGTGCCTTTACTGGTTGTGATGTCGATACTAAGCGTTTAAATGCAGGATTTTTACTCGTAACAGAATATTTCTACAACGTAATATTGCTTGTTCTTCCTCGTACGTGTGGAGGCCAGTCTTCAGAGAAACTGATAAATGATTCATTGACAAAGTTTGTCTTTTGTTATATTTAATAAAGTAATAAAGAAAGTCAATATAAAGTGAAATGGATCTGAAGTGCAGGAACAGAGCAGCTTTATCCTCAGAGGAGAGAGGTTCTGCTTTCAGTCTCTGTGTGAGGAACCAGCTGCTCCTCCTTCCCACCATCAAACCATTCAACCCCCTCGTCCTTCATTAACCTTTTACGAATCCACCTTTTACTTCCTTTGCCCTCCTGCAATGTAAATGCTTAACATACGTCTCTGTTCAACACATACAAGACTAAACATACCATTTAAAAGGCAATAAGACTATATGTTTGAAATGATAGTTTGACACGGCAGTACGTACCTCTGAGAACATGGGTAGTTTCTTGGCGAAGTCCACCACGCGTGTGATGGCAGGGGTCATGATCTTCGTGAACTCGCTGAAGGCTTCCAGGTCCACCTTGTCTGAAGTGGGAATCATCGAACCCTGACCGATATCATCCGACTGGAAACAAGACAGCATACACGGTTAACGGAGACATGCAGCTAGAGAGGCACTTGAATCGTTCTCAAGTTCATTTCCTTTCCAACAAATCGGGAGTTCATTAATTTGACCAAAAGGAGCAAAGAGAGCCTGTGGAAGGTAGAGAACTTGAACATGTGAAAACCAGAAACACAAAATATATCTAAGAACATTTACATATCACCCAACGTCTTTGGTATCGACCGGTTTGGGAGATGGACAACTATTATCTTTGTTTTTTCTACTCACACACTCATTTAGACAGTATGTAGTGTCTCTACTTTAAAGAGTCCTCTCCTGCTGATGTTCAGGTGTATATCAGTATGTAGTGTCTCTACTTTAAAGAGTCCTCTCCTGTTGATGTCCAGGTGTATATCAGTATGTAGTGTCTCTACTTTAAAGAGTCCTCTCCTGTTGATGTTCAGGTGTATATCAGTATGTAGTGTCTCTACTTTAAAGAGTCCTCTCCTGCTGATGTTCAGGTGTATATCAGTATGTAGTGTCTCTACTTTAAAGAGTCCTCTCCTGCTGATGTTCAGGTGTATATCAGTATGTAGTGTCTCTACTTTAAAGAGTCCTGTCCTGCTGATGTTCAGGTGTATATCAGTATGTAGTGTCTCTACTTTAAAGAGTCCTCTCCTGCTGATGTTCAGGTGTATATCAGTATGTAGTGTCTCTACTTTAAAGAGTCCTCTCCAGCTGATGTTCAGGTGTATATCAGTATGTAGTGTCTCTACTTTAAAGAGTCCTCTCCTGCTGATGTTCAGGTGTATATCAGTATGTAGTGTCTCTACTTTAAAGAGTCCTCTCCAGCTGATGTTCAGGTGTATATCAGTGTGTAGTGTCTCTACTTTAAAGAGTCCTCTCCTGCTGATGTTCAGGTGTATATCAGTGTGTAGTGTCTCTACTTTAAAGAGTCCTCTCCTGCTGATGTTCAGGTGTATATCAGTGTGTAGTGTCTCTACTTTAAAGAGTCCTCTCCTGCTGATGTTCAGGTGTATATCAGTATGTAGTGTCTCTACTTTAAAGAGTCCTCTCCTGCTGATGTTCAGGTATATATCAGTATGTAGTGTCTCTACTTTAAAGAGTCCTCTCCTGCTGATGTTCAGGTGTATATCAGTATGTAGTGTCTCTACTTTAAAGAGTCCTCTCCTGCTGATGTTCAGGTGTATATCAGTGTGTAGTGTCTCTACTTTAAAGAGTCCTCTCCTGCTGATGTTCAGGTGTATATCAGTATGTAGTGTCTCTACTTTAAAGAGTCCTCTCCTGCTGATGTTCAGTTGTATATCAGTATGTAGTGTCTCTACTTTAAAGAGTCCTCTCCTGCTGATGTTCAGGTGTATATCAGTACGTAGTGTCTCTACTTTAAAGAGTCCTCTCCTGCTGATGTTCAGGTGTATATCAGTATGTAGTGTCTCTACTTTAAAGAGTCCTCTCCTGCTGATGTTCAGTTGTATATCAGTATGTAGTGTCTCTACTTTAAAGAGTCCTCTCCTGCTGATGTTCAGGTGTATATCAGTATGTAGTGTCTCTACTTTAAAGAGTCCTCTCCTGCTGATGTTCAGGAGTATATCAGTATGTAGTGTCTCTACTTTAAAGAGTCCTCTCCTGCTGATGTTCAGGTGTATATCAGTATGTAGTGTCTCTACTTTAAAGAGTCCTGTCCTGCTGATGTTCAGGTGTATATCAGTATGTAGTGTCTCTACTTTAAAGAGTCCTCTCCTGCTGATGTTCAGGTGTGTATCAGTATGTAGTGTCTCTACTTTAAAGAGTCCTGTCCTGCTGATGTTCAGGTGTATATCAGTGTGTAGTGTCTCTACTTTAAAGAGTCCTCTCCTGCTGATGTTCAGGTGTATATCAGTATGTAGTGTCTCTACTTTAAAGAGTCCTCTCCTGCTGATGTGCAGGTGATTATCAGTATGTAGTGTCTCTACTTTAAAGAGTCCTCTCCTGCTGATGTTCAGGTGTATATCAGTATGTAGTGTCTCTACTTTAAAGAGTCCTCTCCTGCTGATGATCAGGTGTATATCAGTATGTAGTGTCTCTACTTTAAAGAGTCCTCTCCTGCTGATGTGCAGGTGATTATCAGTATGTAGTGTCTCTACTTTAAAGAGTCCTCTCCTGCGATTGTTCCGGTGTATATCAGTATGTAGTGTCTCTACTTTAAAGAGTCCTCTCCTGCTGATGTTCAGGTGTATATCAGTATGTAGTGTCTCTACTTTAAAGAGTCCTCTCCTGCTGATGTTCAGGTGTATATCAGTATGTAGTGTTTCTACTTTAAAGAGTCCTCTCCTGCTGATGTTCAGGTGTATATCAGTATGTAGTGTCTCTACTTTAAAGAGTCCTCTCCTGCTGATGTTCAGGTGTATATCAGTATGTAGTGTCTCTACTTTAAAGAGTCCTCTCCTGCTGATGTTAAGGTGTATATCAGTATGTAGTGTCTCTACTTTAAAGAGTCCTCTCCTGCTGATGTTCAGGTGTATATCAGTATGTAGTGTCTCTACTTTAAAGAGTCCTCTCCTGCTGATGTTCAGGTGTATATCAGTATGTAGTGTCTCTACTTTAAAGAGTCCTCTCCTGCTGATGTTCAGGTGTATATCAGTATGTAGTGTCTCTACTTTAAAGAGTCCTCTCCTGCTGATGTTCAGGTGTATATCAGTATGTAGTGTCTCTTCTTTAAAGAGTCCTCTCCTGCTGATGTTCAGGTGTATATCAGTATGTAGTGTCTCTACTTTAAAGAGTCCTCTCCTGCTGATGTTCAGGTGTATATCAGTATGTAGTGTCTCTACTTTAAAGAGTCCTCTCCTGCTGATGTTCAGGTGTATATCAGTATGTAGTGTCTCTACTTTAAAGAGTCCTCTCCTGCTGATGTTCAGGTGTATATCAGTATGTAGTGTCTCTACTTTAAAGAGTTTTCTCCTGCTGATGTTCAGGTGTATATCAGTGTAGTGTCTCTACTTTAAAGAGTCCTCTCCTGCTGATGTTCAGGTGTATATCAGTATGTAGTGTCTCTACTTTAAAGAGTCCTCTCCTGCTGATGTTCAGGTGTATATCAGTATGTAGTGTCTCTACTTTAAAGAGTTCTCTCCTGCTGATGTTCAGGTGTATATCAGTATGTAGTGTCTCTACTTTAAAGAGTCCTCTCCTGCTGATGTTCAGGTGTATATCAGTATGTAGTGTCTCTACTTTAAAGAGTCCTCTCCTGCTGATATTCAGGTGTATATCAGTATGTAGTGTCTCTACTTTAAAGAGTCCTCTCCTGCTGATGTTCAGGTGTATATCAGTGTAGTGTCTCTACTTTAAAGAGTCCTCTCCTGCTGATGTTCAGGTGTATATCAGTATGTAGTGTCTCTACTTTAAAGAGTCCTCTCCTGCTGATGTTCAGGTGTATATCAGTATGTAGGGTCTCTACTTTAAAGAGTCCTCTCCTGCTGATGTTCAGGTGTATATCAGTATGTAGTGTCTCTACTTTAAAGAGTCCTCTCCTGCTGATGTTCAGGTGTATATCAGAATGTAGTGTCTCTACAGACAGAGAATCAGCACTTTGGAAACAGGGCTGAAACAGAGGGGATTATGGGTAATGCTGCAATGATCTGTTTGGTGTTTCAGCCAATCAGAGACAGGCTCTGGATATATCTGAGACCGGTGATATACTGATGAAGAAGAGGATAATAGAGGAGCTTTAAGTGAAAATAAATACTTAAATCCACCCTCACCCAATGTGACGTTCTTTGTCTGGGCCTTAAAGCCGGGTTGTGAACAAATTGGGGTTCTTCCGGGATTCGACCTCTCACGACCCAAGCGAGAATCACACCCCAGACCTTTGCATTTATATAATGACTTTACTTCATCAGCTGTGGAGACATCTGCTTGCGCTCCTGCCTCACTGGATTATCGCCACAGATTGAGTCGCGGATGAAAGGCAGAGCTGTCAAATCGGTTTCTTTTGAAAAATGGAGCGAAGTCGTCGCCTTTCATGTTCGAGCTCGTGGGATTTTCAAAGTGGAAATGTGCGTTCTGTGGGTGGAGGATTCTGGATTAATGAGCTGCAGCACATGAAGGAATGAACTTCTGTGTGTACCGCAAGTTATTACAACAAATCAAAAGGACGGATTCACAGAGTGTGAGGGATTACACGCTGTGATCCTAAACAGACGGCTGTTAATGAAAATATGACATTAATTATATTCCTTGGGTTCGTTTTACATTGTGCTTTCATGGATTATGTCGAGTCCATTTGGCAAGAGCTCAAAAGCCAGCGAGGAGTTGAGCCTTCTGTAGATCTTACGTACCAATGCTTTAGTTTCTCGCTTGACTTTGAAAATAGTTTCTCACATATTCATATTTTGTGTAAATATTGTCCTTATTTTTAAATTTGTTACAATCGTCTTGAAAACGTTTTGAAATAGCTTTTGTAATAGTACTATGGTTTGATACGTACTCTGTGCTTTGTATGCATCACTAACACCAAAGAAAATACCTCATGTGTTCTCTTGCTTGATTCGACCGTGCGGTAGATCAAATCAAAGGCTAGTGAATCTTCAAATATATGTTTCTAACTTTGACACTATTGTCTTTGGAAGCTTACGAGACCCTCCAGAAAAACGCGGGCTAAAATCCTTGATTATGTG
>NW_022990852.1:0-65000 GCF_902827175.1 Gymnodraco acuticeps
GGAACAACTCAATTGAGAAGTCTTCAGTGACCAGAAGCTTCCAGCCACTACAGTTTTGGCACTCAGTGTGTGTCTTCCAGGTAAAAGGATATTTGCTTCCATATCATTATTTTACTACATTTGAAAGGTGGTCTTTGGTGTATTTGACCTCCATTAACCCTCTGAAACTGTTTCTTTGAGTGGCTCCTGGATCTGTTGCTCAAGGATGCACATGTGCTCGTCACAGCACACACACGCTGACAGTGGTTTCTCAGTATTCCCTGATCAACACAACACGATATGCAGCCGGGGCCGCCTGCAAGTTAACTTTGATGTAAACAATCCTGGATTTAAAATACTTTAAAAAGCGGTGACTGTTTTATAAATGGGTTCCACATTCTGCTTGTACAGGTGGAGGATCCAAGAGTACACAGGATATGTTTTAGTGATGTAAAAATAACTTAAAATATACGTTTAGTTTCATAGAACAACTTAGCTGTTATTTGATCCTTTTCCAAATATTTCCTGCAGAAGGACGAGTTGCATTAAGATGTCCGTGCGTCATCCATTTGGATACACACCACCACAACCTATCAGTTATTGTGAGACTGTTGCATGTGTGTTTTGCAATAACACTTGTCTTTATTAAATACAAAAGGACTAGGGTACATGAGTATGCCACCAGGTAACAACTGACTTTATGTGGCTTGTTTTGCTGTGAAGAATAGTGAGTGTTCGAGAGGAATCCAATCAATTGTCCATTCAAACAACAGCTCAGTGCGGAGCTGACAGCACCGTCACGCGTGTCCTTTCAGCGCTCTGTGTTGTGATCAGACTCTTTCTGAATATTCCATCAGTCTCTCTCACAATGTGTCAGGTTCAGTGTAAAAGCTCTCGGCTCACAAATGGTCAAACATTAAATAAAATGATCACTAGTGTTGTTGCACTCAAGACCGGTCTGGATATTAACTCGGCCTCGCTCTCTTAAAGGTCCCCTATTACACTGTTTCTCATCAGTATATCACAGGTCTCAGATGTATACAGAGCCTCTCTCTGATTGGCTGAAACACCAAACGGATCATTGCAGCATTACCCATAATCCCCTCTGTTTCAGCCCTGTTTCCAAAGTGCTGATTCTCTGTCTGTTACTTTAGATGAAAATAAGGAGCCCCTCCCCACGCCCCTCTGAGAGAGATTTGGTTACAAAGAACTCAATGGAGCTCTAGGAGGAGATTCAGGTGATAAGGGGGGGGGGGGGGGGGGGGGGTTACCTTGGTTGCTGATTGGCTAATGGTTACACAAGACAAAACATCGTTATGACATCATCAAGTGGCCAAAATCTGATCAGCTCATTTTCAGACAGGTTTTTATAGAAATGGATCAAAAAGAGAGAGAATCTTTGTTCCTGAAACTTTCAGAGTCTCTTTCCACAGAGGGGACACATGTTGATGTAGAAGAGACATGAAGAAGAGGGGACACATGTTGATGTAGAAGAGACATGAAGAAGAGGGGACACATGTTGATGTAGAAGAGACATGAAGAAGAGGGGACACATGTTGATGTAGAAGAGACATGAAGAAGAGCGGACACATGTTGATGTAGAAGAGACATGAAGAAGAGGGGACACATGTTGATGTAGAAGAGACATGGAGAAGAGGGGACACATGTTGATGTAGAAGAGACATGAAGAAGAGGGGACACATGTTGATGTAGAAGAGACATGAAGAAGAGGGGACACATGTTGATGTAGAAGAGACATGAAGAAGAGGGGGACACATGTTGATGTAGAAGAGACATGAAGAAGAGGGGACACATGTTGATGTAGAAGAGACATGAAGAAGAGGGGACACATGCTGATGTAGAAGAGACATGAAGAAGAGGGGACACATGCTGATGTAGAAGAGACATGAAGAAGAGGGGACACATGTTGATGTAGAAGAGACATGAAGAAGAGGGGACACATGTTGATGTAGAAGAGACATGAAGAAGAGAGGACACATGTTGATGTAGAAGAGACATGAAGAAGAGGGGACACATGTTGATGTAGAAGAGACATGAAGAAGAGAGGACACATGTTGATGTAGAAGAGACATGAAGAAGAGGGGACACGTGTTGATGAAGAAGAGACATGAAGAAGAGAGGACACATGTTGATGTAGAAGAGACATGAAGAAGAGGGGACACATGTTGATGTAGAAGAGACATGAAGAAGAGAGGACACATGTTGATGTAGAAGAGACATGAAGAAGAGGGGACACGTGTTGATGAAGAAGAGACATGAACAGGTGGATTTTGCATAATAGGTCCCCTTTAATGTCTTGGTCTGGACTTGGTCTCAGTTAAGGTGGTGTTGAATACAACACTAATGATCACGATATAGTTCATTTCACCTGGTGGACTGGTGATGTGTTCCTTTCAGTCAGGTGATTGGTTATCATGTAGTTTCCTTTAATAAAAAAATATAATGAAACATGTTTTTTAATTTATAAAACAGCTCTGCAGTTGTCTTACCGTGAAGACACATGTATTAGAATATTTGCTGCAAAATCTGTTAACCCCCACTTTCATTACAGGCAGCCATCAATGGAGTGATACCACAGGAGAATGGGATCTTACAAAGGTACACACACACACACACACACACACACACACACACACACACACACACACCCCCCCCTCTACCATCAACTGTAGATCTTGAAAACACATATGATGTTTTAATGTAATATGATTATTTCACAAGTACGAGACAGTGCCAAGTAAATATGATTTATTAATATAGGAGTAAGGATACACATCATTGAGGAGTATGTTGGGCCTGTGACACTAGTGTGCTTCAACAGGGAATATTAGCACATCAAATGTTCAAACAATGCTGGGATTAAATCCAATTTCCAAGCAAAAATATAATTAGTCCAGTTTATTCGTTTACATTTAGACTAAAACAATACATAGAACCGTCTCTATTCTGGTGTTTAATAGTTGAATAATATTAAAGACACTGCATCTGCAAGGCAACTGTCTCCCAAGAGTGGAGATGTACACGGTGTCTGAACAGAAACATATTTACTTTCCCTCAACGGTTAATATAAATACACTTTGCTGATGTGAACCCACTCAAACTGGAGACATTCGGTTAAACCGTTTTACTTTGTGTGCATGAAAGCATGTTCGTCAGTGCTGTTCAGGCTCTCTTGCCATGAGATTATTTCTGGAGTTCCTCAGGGGGGGGGGGCACACATTGCTATGAATGGAGTCTGGCAGTGTGAGCAGCAGCAAACACATTCACTAAGTGGCTGGCAGTGCACTCAGCAGCGATGCCCAGTAAACAGACTCTGATGACGGGGCTGATCTGGAGCCAGTTGGAGGACACGCCAACGCTCCCATCAAAAACACATTTCCCTCCCTGGTGTGTGCTCTTTAGTACGCGGGGTGGGAATTTGAAGAAGTTGCCTTTTTGATTAGGAGTCGAAATTCCTCAGGGCGTCAAAAATATACTGGTTGGATAAAAAGCTGAATGATCTTGTTGATCAGGGCGTCAACTGGTCCCACAGTTTGTCTGTGTGTTTAAACGTCCCCTATCATACTGTTTCTCATCAATATATCACAGGTCTCAGATATATACAGAACCTGTCTCTGATTGGCTGAAACACCAAACAGATCATTGCAGCATTACCCATAATCCCCTCTGTTTCAGCCCTGTTTCCAAAGTGCTGATTCTCTGTCTGTTACTGTAGATGAAAATAAGGAGCCCCTCCCCACGCCCCTCTGAGAGACATTTGGTTACAAAGAACTCAATGGTGCTCTAGGAGGAGATTCAGGTGATAAGGTGGGGGGGGGGGGGGTTACCTTGGTTGGTGATTGGCTAATGGTTACACGAGACAAAACATCGTTATGACATCATAAAGTGGCCAAAATCTGATCAGCTCATTTTCAGACAGGTTTTTATAGAAATGGATCAAAAAGAGAGAAAATCTTTGTTCCTGAAACTTTCAGAGTCTCTTTGCACAGAGGGGACACATGTTGATGTAGAAGAGACATGAAGAAGAGGGGACACATGTTGATGTAGAAGAGACATGAAGAAGAGGGGACACATGTTGATGTAGAAGAGACATGGAGAAGAGGGGACACATGTTGATGAAGAAGAGACATGAAGAAGAGGGGACACATGTTGATGTAGAAGAGACATGAAGAAGAGGGGACACATGTTGATGAAGAAGAGACATGAAGAAGAGGGGACACATGTTGATGTAGAAGAGACATGAAGAAGAGGGGACACATGTTGATGAAGAAGAGACATGAAGAAGAGGGGACACATGTTGATGTAGAAGAGACATGAAGAAGAGGGGACACATGTTGATGTAGAAGAGACATGAAGAAGAGGGGACACATGTTGATGTAGAAGAGACATGAAGAAGAGGGGACACATGTTGATGTAGAAGAGACATGGAGAAGAGGGGACACATGTTGATGAAGAAGAGACATGAAGAAGAGGGGACACATGTTGATGTAGAAGAGACATGAAGAAGAGGGGACACATGTTGATGTAGAAGAGACATGAAGAAGAGGGGACACATGTTGATGTAGAAGAGACATGAAGAAGAGGGGACACATGTTGATGTAGAAGAGACATGAAGAAGAGGGGACACATGTTGATGTAGAAAAGACATGAAGAAGAGGGGACACATGTTGATGTAGAAGAGACATGAAGAAGAGGGGACACATGTTGATGTAGAAGAGACATGAAGAAGAGGGGACACATGTTGATGTAGAAGAGACATGAAGAAGAGGGGACACATGTTGATGTAGAAAAGACAAGCTACATATAAAAATTGAATTTTTCATAATAGGTGACCTTTTAGAGATCCTCTGCTTTAGGACATCTCCTCAATTTCACAGGAGAACAGCGCCATCTAGATGTAGAGAAATATAGCAATACACCCAAACAGCAACAACTGACAATGTACAGCTCTTTAGTGTCACTTTGCCAAGTTAATGTGGAAGTTTTGATCTTTTTAACTTGTTGTGAATGCTTCTTATTTTTATATATACTGACTTTTTGACATATATTGTCTTTACTTAGAAACTTCTCTTCGTAAAAATGGTATTCCTTAATGCCAAGAAAAAACATTGTTTACCTTTTTATCATTTCTCTATCATCTCTATCTCCCCTACAATACTATGTAAACATTTTTCAATAATAATGAGGATAATGAGACAAAATTCTCAGTCAGTAGGGGACTGTGAGCCGTAGGGTCGCCGGTTCAAGTCCCTGAACAGACCTAAATATGGAGAGCGGACTGCTACTTGGAGAGGTCCCAGTTCACCTCCTGCCCTGCCGTGGTGCCCTTGAGCAAGGCACCGGACACCCCCCTTCCCCCCCACTCCCATTGCTCCCCGGGCGCTGTGCAATAGCTGCCCACTGCTCCTAGTGCTAGACTCCTGGTGCTAGGATGGGTTAAAAGCAGAGAACACATGTCACTGTGTGCTGTGTGACCATTACAGAGGGGTTCATCCCTCCTATTCTATTATATACCGTTGTCGCAATATCAGTCAAAAATAATCGCAATCATTCATTTTTTTTCAAAATTGTGCAGCCCTAAATCCTAACGGGCCGTCCACACAGCAGCTTTGACCAAATCTTGAAAATCCTGGAGCTGGGCGTGTCTGACAGCTTGGGGATTTCGCGACCAACAACCAATCACATGAATATCACATGAATATCCCGCCCCCGACATACAAAGCAAAAAAACCCGGTTCTTCTACACTATTGTCAAATAGGAAGGGCTATGATGAACATTTATTTTTTTAACATTTTGAACATTTATGAGATTAATGTTTATGGTGCTATTTTATGCTACATTCCATGCTGGCTAATGATACTGTATATGCTTGCTAGCAACGAAGTAAACTGGATATAAAATCCCCAAACAAGCGAAAACCTACCAGTTTCACCCACTGCCTCTGCCACCTCCCTCCATGCCTGGTTCCTCCGGTTTGTATCCCGGTAAATAGTTCTGGTCGTAAAGAACCGGGTGATTTTCTACCGTAATTTCTCGTTTGGAATATGAGGAAATTAACTGCGGTCTGGTTCTCCCTGCTTACACGCGGTTTGATTGGCTAGAGCTTCTACTGTCAGATTTGCATAAACGGGTTTGATTGGCTGTCGCTTCCAGCTCAGCCTCAAAAGTTGAACATTGTTCAACTTTGGAATCCTGAACATCCTGGAAATCCTGGAAATCTTCGCCTCGCCCCCCCACAATGCAGTTCGGCGACAAGCGAGGGAAAGTGACGTCATCCCCATTCAAAGTCAATGGGCGGAGAAGCGGTGGACAAATCGCCAAAAGCTGCTGTGTGGACGGGCCGTAAGGCATGACAATGTCCAGCATTCAGATGGTTTTTCAAATGTTTTAAGTCACAGACAGGGATTATCTTGTCTTTTCATTAAAGGTCCCATGTCATGCTTTTCTGGTTATTACCCGTCCCCTTGTGTGTTATGAAGGTTTGTATGCATGTAAATGGTCTGCAGAGTCACAAACCCTCAAAGTACACCCTGTAGCGAGTAAAACTCTAACACAGAAAATACCTCCCCAAAACGTCTCGTTGGAGATACGTCATTGTCCATTTGATTCTTCCGGGGACGCATGATGTCAACCGTACCCGGAACGAAATGGACCAATCCGTGGAGCCGCTACGTTACGTCCGCGGAGCCGTTACGTTAAGCCCCCGCTGATTGGTCCAAATTGACCAATCCACGGACTTCCTCACACATTCAGTGCAGGCAGCTCTGCTGATCTCTCCTCCCTGGCTGCAGGCTGATAACAGACAGTTGGGATCGCGGAGAAATTCTCTCTGCAGACCCATTCTCTCTGCAGACCCATTCTCTCTGCAGACCCGTTCTCTCTACAGACCCATTCTCTCCGCAGACCCATTCTCTCTGCAGACCCATTCTCTCTGCAGACCCATTCTCTCTACAGACCCATTCTCTCCGCAGACCCATCTCTCCGCAGACCCATTCTCTCGCAGACCCATTCTCTCTGCAGACCATTCTCTCTGCAGACCCATTCTCTCCGCAGACCCATTCTCTCCGCAGACCCATTCTCTCTGCAGACCCATTCTCTCTGCAGACCCATTCTCTCCGCAGACCCATTCTCTCCGCAGACCCATTCTCTCTGCAGACCCGTTCTCTCTGCAGACCCGTTCTCTCCGCAGACCCGTTCTCTCCGCAGACCCGTTCTCTCTACAGACCCATTCTCTCTGCAGACCCGTTCTCTCTGCAGACCCGTTCTCTCTGCAGACCCATTCTCTCTGCAGACCCATTCTCTCTGCAGACCCATTCTCTCTGCAGACCCATTCTCTCTGCAGACCCATTCTCTCTGCAGACCCATTCTCTCCGCAGACCCGTTCTCTCCGCAGACCCGTTCTCTCCGCTGACCCATTCTCTCTGCAGACCCGTTCTCTCTGCAGACCCGTTCTCTCTGCAGACCCATTCTCTCCGCAGACCCATTCTCTCCGCAGACCCATTCTCTCTGCAGACCCATTCTCTCTGCAGACCCGTTCTCTCTGCAGACCCATTCTCTCTGCAGACCCATTCTCTCCGCAGACCCACCCGTTCTCTCTGCAGACCCGTTCTCTCTGCAGACCCATTTTCACCGTCTCTCCGCAGACCCATTCTCTCTGCAGACCCGTTCTCTCTGCAGACCCATTCTCTCTGCAGACCCATTCTCTCTGCAGACCCATTCTCTCAGCGTTTATCAACCTTTTTCTTACTCAATATCAAGCCACACTTATTGTTTTTACTTCCGCTGTGACTTTGTGTGTGCTCAGGATGAGTTTGGCTGTGTTTCGCTGTGTATCGCTAAACAAGGAAATCACACCTCCACGGAGATCAGCGCGATTCACAACGTCCCGACCAATCGGAGCACACTGGGCTCACAGGGAGGGGGGGGCAAGAGCTGCAACGAGCCGTTTAGTGGAGAGAGTGAATACACGTAGTTTACAGAGATGCTGTATGCGAAACCAATGTGAGTTTGGAAAATTGCACAGTATAAATCTATTCTAGTAGACCTCAACAATGGAACTGTGATCAGTGGAAATGGCCATGACACGGGAGCTTTAAGTCTTGCAGAGGGTTTAATGTATGTCATCCATCAACTCCTGAAAAACTTTATTTGTACAGTAAATCTTAAAGAAAGGTTAATATTGAGGGATTTGAATATGTCACTTTTTTGGCAACTTTTTTTTCTGTAGCTATTCTCCTTGTCCAATTATAAGTTTAGGATCTTCAAATATTAGTCAATGTGTCACTGAAGTGCCTCGTGAAGGAGACGGTTACAATGTGCTTCTGTTTGGGTGGGTTTATTTCACTCTTCTGTACAGAGTGTTCTTGTGGCTGCCGACACTCAACCTTCGCCTCAGGACCTCTCGAAGGTGGCGGCCAAATAAAATAGAGCTCTTTGTCAGAAAGCCTGAGTCTGGCACTCTGTTCTGAGACAGTTGCTGCTCACTCTCCAGGGAACAAAGGGCACACTTTGTTCGTGTTCAGGAGACAAAGAGTGATTATTTACTGTGTTGTGTGAAGCATGGGTCGTACTCAGCCAGCGGCAAAGAAAAGAACCAAAGAGAATTAAGGAGGGGAGCCGTGTGTTGCTACAGTTTGTTGTCTTGCTGTAACCTCTGATGGTTCTTTACTATCAGGTTAGAGACAACATATTTGACTAGCCACATGAAATAGTCGATGCCAATACCAATGAAATTAAACAATTCTCCACATAGAAACAAAGAACAATTCCCTTGTACTTCAACATAAACCTTTTCCATCTGCATGCTGTTTTCTTTAGGGAGTTAAACCGGTCATCATTACCACTCTAATATCTATTCTATTTTGCTGTGATTATTACAATTTCCCTCCATTATCGATATTTTGACAAGTTTATACTTAAACACATCCTAATGTTAGAACTTACCTTTGCCCAATAATCATTTTTGACTAAACAGAGCTTGAAAGCATCACGATATAACTCGATGAAAGTCGCTCCGAGCGTTTGTTTAACGCTTACAGCTAACAGCTAACAGCTAACAGCTAACCCTACACAATGTACTCATGGTACATATGAGTACTGTAACATTTTCAGGACTTTTGCATCAAATTGGTACAGAAGCTTTGATTCTTGTGACATCCTTAGCTAAAAATCATATGCATAGATATTTGTCTTTCTTGTAACATCTTTTAGGTTGTCTTTGTCTTCTGTCCCTCATGGTCTGCCATGAAAGACATTTTGAAGATGTGTGAACATTTAACAATCAGTATTCCACACCTTCACTGACCTCTTCACCTCTGTGCAGTAACTTTTCCAGCGAGGCGAGCCAGGCCGGCATATTCGGACCGCCGAGCCAATCGGAAGCAGCCGATGCTGCGGCAGGAGGCGCCGTTCCCACCCCTTCTTCTTCGTCTTTGTCCTCCTCTCCTCCATCGTCCTCCACTTCAGCCTTTTGCCCCGTCAACTCCGCCTCCGCCTCCTCTTCCTCTTCCTCCTCCTCCCGACAGATCGTAGAGCGCCAGCCCCGGATGCTGAACTTCAGGGTGGAGTACCGGCAGCGCACGGTGGACCTGGTGCTGGAGGAGGGCAGCACAGTCGGTAAACACCACACCATCTCAGTAAACATTGTACAATCTATTTTATATTCTATAGAAACATTTATTAGCTACTACAAATATACACACTGGAGAATAACAGAAATCAAACTGTATATAGTACTTTTTCTCTATGAATCTGTTTTACAGGAGAAATCAAAACAATCCTCGAGACAGAGCTCGCGGTTCCAGTGTCCAAAATGCAGCTGAAGGGATGGAAGAGCGGAGATGTTTCCGATACTGTGAGTTTACACGCCCTTTAAACGCAAACACAACGCATCATTAAGAAAAAGGAAATGGAACTGAACCTACAAACGTTCATATTTTCAATTGTTTGCAATTTGAGTTTATTATCTGTGTTTTAATCCAAATACATTTGATTATGTTTACATAAGGCGCTTTCACACCAAGTACTTTGCCGTACTTAGTTCCCAGTACTTAGTTCAGGGGTGCCCATTACGTCGATCGCAAAGGTAGATCGCAAAGGTAAAGGCAAAGGTAGATCGCAAAGGTAGAGGTAAAGGTAGAGGCAAAGGTAGATCGCAAAGGTAGATCGCATGGCATTGAAAAAAAAAAAAAAAAAGTGATCCTATCATCCATCCTTACTGTGGCATTTGCCACTTGATTGACGTACAGGTAAGCCAGTCTGAGTTGTATTGTGCCATACAGGTTCATGCAGTTATGAGGGGGCCTCACCTTCTCATCTGCGGCGCAATTAGTGTAAGCGCGCCACAGTTTACCCGCCGTTTACCCCACTAGCACCCCCCTTCGCGCTCGCGACACAGATTGGGCAGGGGCGGCCCTGTAGGTAGATCTTTTGGGCTTGGTCATTTTAAAAGTAGCTCCCAAGCTGAAAAAGTGTGGGCACCCCTGACTTAGTTCATCAGAACTCTTTAGTTCTAATGAATTAAGGGGAAATCGCGTTCACACCGGAATAAGTCCCTGAGGGAGGATTAGGCTAATGAAGCCGCTGACGTCACTTCTTCTTATTCTGCTTTGGGTTTACTGGCAGGCCGCAAACAACTTCACGGCATATACTGCCACCCGAAGTCCCCGGCCGGAAGTCCCCGGAGTTGGGGAGTTATTCTTTCTCCGTTGGTGCGCTGGGCTAATGCTAATGCTAATAATGCTAATGCCAGCAAATAAAATGGCGGCTTCACAAAACTTTTCCGAGTTTTACGGGGCGTGGTTTGCAATTCGCCCAGCCAATCAGACATTGGAACCTTTTCCTCCCTTTTTAGTCTAAAAAGGGAGGAAAAGGTTTGCAAAAAAAAGTTCTAGTTCCAGATCTTTTTGGTGTGAAAGAAAAATCCCAGGAACTATCAGAACTATTCCTGGGAAAAGTACTCCGGTGTGAAAGCGTCTATAGTTACATTTTTTTAAAGTTTTTTATTTATTGACTTATAACGTCAATGCAAGTGCTTTGTTCAAAATACAAATCTCCTTGTTTTTACATACAGTATACATACAACACATCAAAGAAGCCAGCTTATTACATGCCTAAAATATCAAAAATATATATTAAAAGCTGGCAAAGATTCCCTTCTAAGCAGCATCTGTGGCCAAGTAAGAATCACATCACTGATCCTCACGGCCTTATATTACCTGTTACCAAACAATTAGTCCAATTTTGATTTACCTGAAAACAATATTTCCACTTCCAACGAAGAAGTTGTTCTCAGTTCTGTCATAATATTCTTTAGGAGATGAAATAAGTATACATTCAGATGTAGTGAGAACACGTGTATTCCCTCAACTAATCATCATCCTCACAGCCAGTCATTCTTAATGAGTTGAACTATTTTTAAGTTGTATTTGTGTGTGTGTGTGTGTGTGTGTGATCAGACGGTGATGAGAAGTTTACACCTGCCTAAGAACAACAGCCTGTATGTCCTGACCCCAGAGATCGCCTCTACTGCCGGCACCAGCACCAGCAAAAACAGGTACACAACTCTCACTCTGGTTTTCATTTCTTATCTCATAATTTAAAATCCTCCGCTAAGGCAAGACAAGTTATTTATAAGGCACGTTTCAATAGAAGGCAACACAAATTACCTTGAAAACACATTAAAAGTATTCAGATATAGTGCAACAAAAACACATTTAAAATCACATTTAGATACATTAGAAAATAGACATTAAAGGTCACCTATCATGCTATTTTTAGGCAATAGCATGATAGCATATAGATATATAAAAAAATATAAAAAACATGTCTATGAAGTGCTTTGCTCAAAATACCAAACAGATCATTCTAGCCATGCCTCATATCCCTCTATTTCACTTCCTGTTTCTAAAGTGCTGATTTTTGGTATAAAGCTTTAAAAAATAAAATAATTGATAACAAATAAAAGAGGAGGGGTCTGAGCTCATGCGGGACACGGCAGCTACTGTCTAAACTAAATGCTGCCGTGATGAAATGCCATATCATGGATGATCAAGGATTCTCTCTGAAACAGTCTGGAGCTCAAAGGCTTTCTCTCTTGCCGGTTATACCACAAGGTGAGTTCCTTTTTACTTCCTGCTTCTTCACACACATGCTCTCCAGTACAGGTTAGCTCTGAGTGTTAGCGATGCTAATGTGAACACCGACCATATTACGTCCAAAACAGTCGGGCATTGTTTCTGATAGCAACGTTTCTGATTGGGCCGTGGGTCCACATTTCAGATATTACGTCATATCGGACGCAAATCTGGATCAGCTCCGTTGTTCCCCGTTTTTAGAGATTTGGGTACGGAGGAAAAGAGAGGGTTTTATTTTCTGACGCTGCGTGAGTTCCCTGACACACCGGGGACACATGTTGATGTAGAGAAGACATCAAAAAGTGTATTTTGCATGATAGGTCCCCTTTAAGATAATATAAAATACAAGAATAAAAGTTACAGTTCAGTGTAAGATATAAATAGTTATTTAATTTAATGAAAGGCAGCACCGATAATAAAGTCTTCAGCCTGGATTAAAAAGAGGTAAGAGTTGCAGCGGACCTGCAGGTTTCTGGGAGTTTGTTCCTGATATTTGGAGCATAATAACTGAACGCTGCTTCTCCATGTTTAGTTCTGACTCTGGGGACAGAAAGCTGATCCTAATGGTTCAGAAGATCTGAAATGTATTCTGGCGGAAAATTATTCAGTGCTTTATAAAACAGCAGTAGTATTTTTAAAGTGAGCTCTAGGTCTCTTATTATACTGTTTCTCATCAGTATATCACAGGTCTCAGATATATACAGAGCCTCTTCCTGATTGGCTGAAACACCAAACCGATCATTGCAGCATTACCCATAATCCCCTATGTTTCAGCCCTGTTTCCAAAGTGCTGATTCTCTGTCTGTTACTTCAGATGAAAATAAGGAGCCCCTCCCCACGCCCCTCTGAGAGACATTTGGTTACAAAGAACTCAATGGTGCTCTAGGAGGAGATTCAGGTGATAAGGGGGGGGGGGGGGGTTACCTTGGTTGCTGATTGGCTAATGGTTACACAAGACAAAACATCGTTATGACATCATAAAGTGGCCAAAATCTGATCAGCTCATTTTCAGACAGGTTTTTATAGAAATGGATCAAAAAGAGAGAGAATCTTTGTTCCTGAAACTTTCAGAGTCTCTTTCCACAGAGGGGACACATGTTGATGTAGAAGAGACATGAAGAAGAGGGGACACATGTTGATGTAGAAGAGACATGAAGAAGAGGGGACACATGTTGAGTGTAGAAGAGACATGAAGAAGAGGGGACACATGTTGATGAAGAAGATGGGGACACATGTTGATGTAGAAGAGACATGAAGAAGAGGGGACACATGTTGATGTAGAAGAGGCATGAAGAAGAGGGGAGGGGACACATGTTGATGTAGAAGAGACATGAAGAAGAGGGGACACATGTTGATGTAGAAGAGACATGAAGAAGAGGGGACACATGTTGATGTAGAAGAGACATGAAGAAGAGGGGACACATGTTGATGTAGAAGAGACATGAAGAAGAGGGGACACGTGTTGATGTAGAAGAGACATGAAGAAGAGGGGACACGTGTTGATGTAGAAGAGACATGAAGAAGAGGGGACACGTGTTGATGTAGAAGAGACATGAAGAAGAGGGGACACGTGTTGATGTAGAAGAGACATGAAGAAGAGGGGACACGTGTTGATGTAGAAGAGACATGAAGAAGAGGGGACACGTGTTGATGTAGAAGAGACATGAAGAAGAGGGGACACGTGTTGATGTAGAAGAGACATGAAGAAGAGGGGACACGTGTTGATGTAGAAGAGACATGAAGAAGAGGGGACACGTGTTGATGTAGAAGAGACATGAAGAAGAGGGGACACGTGTTGATGTAGAAGAGACATGAAGAAGAGGGGACACGTGTTGATGTAGAAGAGACATGAAGAAGAGGGGACACGTGTTGATGTAGAAGAGACATGAAGAAGAGGGGACACATGTTGATGTAGAAGAGACATGGAGAAGAGGGGACACATGTTGATGTAGAAGAGACATGGAGAAGAGGGGACACATGTTGATGTAGAAGAGACATGAAGAAGAGGGGACACATGTTGATGTAGAAAAGACATGAAGAAGAGGGGACACATGTTGATGTAGAAAAGACATGAAGAAGAGGGGACACATGTTGATGTAGAAGAGACATGGAGAAGTGGATTTAGCATAATAGGTGACCTTTAAAGATCTCAAAACTCAATAAATGAATGAAATTGTATTTATATAGCTCTCAAATTACACATTTCTCTAAAGGGGCTTTACATACAGCATACAGTACAACACCCTCTGTCCTAAGACCCCTGCAGCGTACAATAAATTAACGGATGAACAGACGTGCAAAAGCTGTTGTGTGTATACATTACAAAGATAATACATTTACAACATAGGCAATCCAAATGTCAGGAGAAGATAATGTGTTCATATATATAAAAATATGTGTTACATATACACAAGTAACACTACTGTTTATGGTGTGAGCGTAGTACCTAATAACGACACCAGGTGGCAGTATATGTCCAGGTATTGAGAACATGTGTCCAGAATCCATTTCCTCTGTATATTAAGAGACATTTGACCTGCTGGTGCACATTCGTTTTCTCATATCTATTGTGACATTTTGAGAGGAACATCTACCGCTCCATCTCTTGTGTAAATAATAATCCTCCCTTCCCTCTTTGTTTCTTTCACCCTGAAATTGTTGCTTGCCGTAGGGTTGTTTTTGCATCATACTCTTCAAAGACATACGATATCTACACTTCATATCTATTATTTATTCCTCTCCAGGCTGTTACATTAGTGATAGTACCCAGTTTGAGTAGATATTTGTTCAGTCAGCTTCATTAAGCTGCTGTTCTCCATCCAGAGGGTGTTCTGTTCATTTCAGTGGATCCGTGTTGGGAACCTTTCCTTTTTTAAATGTCAGGCAGAAATACAATCTCACAGGTGGCATCTGAACATGTGATTTTCCTTTCATCAGTGTCGGGTAAACACCAGCCAAAGAAGTCATAATTCTTCCCTCGTTTCATCTGAATACTGCGGGGTGACCAAGACATATTTATTCTTAATTTAAATAGCAAGAGAGTGTTGGACTGGTAAAATAGATATACTGTAAATATGAATATCTTGTCTGCGAGCCATATTGGACGGCAGAACGGAAAAAGCAGAAATATGAGGGCCCAATGACAAGAATGTAAATTAGGGAAGAATACAGGCATACTAGATTTATGCTTGATTAGTTTAAGCTTCGATAAAAAGCAGTTAGGAAAAGGTAATACAGCAGGATTACTTACATTATTTCATAAATAGCATACGAAGAAATAGAAAAAAATGATTGTATATTGTTTAAAGTGAAAACAAAGATAGATAGTGTTTGGAAAATAATTAGCAGAGTTATTTAGAAAACCATATTTCACCTGTTGATCACTTTTGAATTGCATCTAACTGAAAAAGGATTAAATATAAGATGTATTGCAAGCTTTTAACATCTCCTTGTGAGGTCCTTTTTCCAGGGTTCTTACGGTCATTAAAAACCTGGAAAAGTCATGGAAATTCAAAATGCTAATTCCAGGCCCTGGTAAAGTTTTGGAAAACAATATTTTTCCCAAAGTGTTGGAAAAGTCATGGAAATGTAACTAAAGTTGCATCAAATATAATTTATATTTTATCTAATCGCCGAAATTCTAATACTATAATGATAATAAATACTGTATCGTATAGTAATGAAACGTAAAATGGCTTTTAACTGACGAGGTGTTTTGCTGGTGAGAGATTTGAGTTGCTTCAGCGTGAAGCTAGCAAGCCTATGTGATTTGTTTCAGATAGGCAACATGTTTCAGATGTAGACCTTAATTTCCTGTTCGATGTTAAAATACATTTTCAGTGGCACCGCTGAGAAAGAGTCATTTATTTGGTCATGGAAAATGAGGTAAAGGTCATGGAGAGTCATTGGTGAAAAAGTGTATGAACCCTATCTTTTATTATTTGAATTCAGGTTTTAAGTATGGTATCATTTTGTCAGCACAGAAAAACTGTGTTAAAGTGTTATTTAGAAATGTTACAGTTTCTTTATATATATATATATTATCATCACTAAATTGTACAAAGCACAATCCCTTTTTGTTTTGTTGACTATCACAAGATTTTAGCCTGGATTTTTTAAAGATTGAATTCATTTAGGGAGGCGTGTGGCGCAGTGGGTAGTGCGCTGGTGTTGGGATCAGGGGATTACAGGTTCAAACCCCACTGCAGTCAGCATGTCGTTGTGTCCCTGAGACACATCACCCCAAAGTGCTCCTGTGGGGATTGTCCACAGTATTGAGTATGTAAGTTGCTTTGGATAAAAGCGTCTAACAAGTCACATGTAATGTCATTTAAATGTATGGATTTGGAGGTGGCAGTCGTTTTGTTTTGTTAAAGTAATCCAGACCTATAGCTGACGAGTTGTTTTTTTTGGATCAATTATGTATTTAGTGACCGGCAGGCAAAGAAAGGTTATTTAATCTTATGCTTGAATTACAATTGGGTATCTTATAATACATGTATTCTGACTGTGTTTAGTTTGAGGTGTTATAAGTGGAGCATGGCAATACATTGCAGATAAACTCAAATAATGCTCTTTCAAATGAACGCTATGGCTATAATTGCACAAGGAATTAGTTTTGGCTCAGTCGCTTTAGAATATGTTGGTGCATATAAATACATGGATCTTTCTCTGGATTTGTGACTTACGGGGTTGGAATTGGATCATTTGTTGACTCTGCTGGCTCCGGGATCACTCATTGACAAACTGAGACGATGTTCTCATTGAAGCCGAAGATCTTTAGTGGCACGGTTAGGGATGGTGTTCGTAGTCTGGCCGTTGAGGTTAATCTACGCAAAATATTCGGGAGATTTTGTTAGCCATGTTATTTAGGAGGGGAAAGTGTGTCTGATTCACAAGTTAGGATGATTTTAAACGAGTTGAAATGTTGTGACAAAACCCTCAAATATTCAGTAATAATTTGATTGATCACTAATTTTGTCTGAAGCTAATATAATGTGGAGGCACAATGTCATCATTATTATATTAGTATTTGTTCTGATATCTCAAGTATTATGTATTTAGTTTTATTAGTGAAATATGAATGTTATTCTAGAGACAATGGTGGTCTAGAAATATGTTTGTTTGAATGTATGGTGTCTTGCAGTTGTATACTGACAGGGAAAAGATTATTTTGACAGTCTATTAATCAACTATCACTTTAAATGCTTAAAGAAAGGGATATATTCTACTCATTTTCAGGTTCATATTTGTATTTATTGAGAGAAACACAGGATTTTACCCTTTTTTCAGACCATTTACATGCACTAAAACCTATACAGGACCATAAAAGGGCCATTTTGAATTTTTTTTTTTAAGTGATGACCTATTTAGATGATTACAGATGCTATAGACATAATCAAATTGCCCTTTTTAAATCAGATATGCCCATTATAATGTATGTTTTGACAATTTTCCACTGCACTTTCCCTTTTGCTATTTTGCCTTTATTAGCCATAGCCATTAATAACATATTTTGCCCCTCTCTTGTTTGTTGACAGTGGATTCCTAATTAAAATTGTACTGTAATTCTCCGCCACATTTCCTCGTGTTAGCAGCCAAGCAAGCATCCACATGTCCCCCGAACACTTGTAAAAGAAGTCATTTGGCAGTTTGCCGCTTCGCCTGCTAGTTAGGCTAAGTGGTAGTTATATTGTGTTGGCAGCTAATGGCCCTCATCTCCCCCGTCCTCTCTCTCCCTCTCCTCGTCTTCTCACTCCCCCACTTACTGCTGTGTCTTTTTAGCAGCGCCGTTGCCATTTCTCCAAGTGTTATCGATATCATTTTGGGTGTCAGGAGCTCATTATCCCGTGTCAGCTATTCCGGTGGAGGACAGTCGGGGCTGAAAGCAGTGGGCGGGGGTCTGTGTGTACACATGCATTTGTGTATGAATGTGTGTGTGTATGGTGACCCTGCTGTCATACTGGGAGAGGATAGGTGACAGATCGCAGAGTATGAGGGGGGGAGAGGTTCCCTGTAGCGAGAGCAGACGAGCTGTTAGCATGCAGCAGTAAAAATAAACTCTGGTCACACTTTAGATCCACAGTAAGAGCAGTTTGTGTGCACTGTTTGCAGATTTGTTGCAGTAGACAGAGCTCAGTGCCAGGAGAGGATTCACAGGCACGCACGTTCACATCGTGTACCAGCTTTCAAGTCTTCCAATAAGCCACTTTTGAGCTGGGTTGATGACAAGCAACTCACAATGAGAAAAGAAAAAATAGGTCTTAAGCCTTAAAAGGTATTTTATTAGCAAAAAACCAGACGGACTGACTCCTAATATCACAAAACTGAATTGATAATTAATTGGTGTACTTTCTTAATTTGCGTCATCAGGTGTCGAATACAAGGATGTCCTCGATCACCTGACGTAAAAACACTTTCTCTACGCAGCTGCAGAGCTTTGAGATTTAACAAAACCCTTTACCCAATCATATATTTAAGTCAACTTGATTTTTAAGAATGAAACACAAGACCCACTCAAATACAGCCGACATGCTTGTAATAATTAAATCATCAGAGAGCTAAAATATTTTGGTTGCTATATTAGATTGCACTTTTAGAGACAGCAATGCATAACTTCATTTTCATTTAGATGCATAATCCAACACCACGTTGGAGCTACTGGGGGTGAAATGCCGCTGTAGGCTTAATGCTATAAAACCAGATGTCTACAAGAACAAAAAAACTGATCAAATTATCTTAAATGATATGTTTTGAAGATTAATGAAACTCCCACTGTCTCCTCTATATACATATATTTGCTAGTATGTAGTTTCAGTGTAAAAACGACCTCCCAAATTTAATTTCACAATGTTTATTTGCTTCGAATTGTTGCCGAGTAAAAATGCAAATGTCTCATAAATGCTAATATCCCTGGCAATGACTTAGTAGAGCTTGGCTTCGTGCGGCACACACGGAGAAACCAAACTGCCTGATTAAATAGCGCTGCTCTGTCATTATGATCCCGCTTAGTCGTCTTGTTTGATTAGAAATGAATGTCCAGGCTTTGGGGAGATTTCCCTCTGAGCACCAATCCATCGCAGGTAGTTATTTAGTTAGTCCTGCAGTAGAGTCAAAGCCCCGGGCGGAAGGAGCTCTTTCTCTGTGGCCATGTTGATGACTGCCTGTGAATACAAGAGGGTGTTGAGGAGGACCTAATCTGTTGCATAAATGATGAAGGGCTGATGAATATTTCAACGGAGCCTGTTTCCTTCGTGGTGTATCCTCCGCTCGGCTCCCGTGTTTACCCAGGAAAGGTTATTTTAATTTGAACTGGCAAAGAAATTTGAAATTGCAAAAATGATTCATTAGGTTTCGTGTGTTTTTACTGCGGCTTCCTCTCCCCCCCCCTTCCCCAGCCCTTCCTCTCCTCCCTCTGTGTGTCAGCCATCAGATGCTTTTAAGGTAAGGTAGCTAGCTAGTTAGCTAAAGCAGCCCTGAGGGGAAGTGTCTAGCAGTTAGCAATGCTGGTTAACTTTGGGACAAGATGGCAGAGCAAAACAGAGCAACGCGTCATCGGTTCGGCATTCTTCTGCTCTGTTGTGGATGCAAAATGTGGAAGAGGTAAGAAGTCCTTCATGACCTCCTCTTAAAGGGAACAAACATACTGTGTGTGTGTGTGTGTGTGTGTGTGTGTGTGTGTGTGTGTGTGTGTGTGTGTGTGTGTGTGTGTCTCTCTGGCAGTGCTAGTTTAATAAGGTCTAGAGTCTGCTCTGTGCCGCGGGGACTCTCAGCTTAGGCGCCGGGCTTACCTCAGAATGAAACCAATCTGTTTAGCCTGCTCCTCTCCCCTGCAAAACGCTCCATTTTCTCTGTCCATAAAGTTAAATGACATTTTCCTCCCGGCACCCTTATGCCATGTCAAGTACCTCCAGAGATGTTTCAGGCCGACCTGGATGTCACGAGTGTGTGTGTGCTGAGCGAGAAAGAGACCTCTGAAGGCAGAAGCAAACACTCAGACATCCACATCCCCCCCTGCGCTGCTTCAAGGGCCTTCTTTAAAGGGGCCCTATTCTGCTTTTTCAGTTCTCCCTTTCCTGTAGTGTTATATGGGTTTCAGTGCATGTTAATGGTCTGCAAAGGCCTCTAATCACAATCACAACAGAGCTGGCTAGCTAACCAATCCGAGCAGACTGGGCTCTGGTTTCAGACAGAGGGTGAAAAGAGGTGCTGCAGTATGAGAAAATTAAGAGCTTTTTGAACATTAAAGCATGGAGACATGACACAGTAGAGACACACAATACTAATATGTACCTAAAAATTAGCATAATATGTCCTCTTTAAAACAACATCAGTGGTGAAAGCAGTCTAGACAAAACTACACTTAAACATATTTAGTTGTTTTGTTTATATATGAAGCAGCAGGCCTCTTCAGACACATGGGACATTCTCTCCTTCTTCCAATGTAATTAATATTTCGGGCAGCTTTATTTGTTCCATGGAGAGCACAATCTAATTTCTCAGAGTAAATCTTGAACAGAACTCCACCCACACGCGCACCAAATGGCTCGTCTCCGTGCCATAAAACCACTGATAAGATGTTCCTTCTTTGCTTGGAAGGACAGAGTAACACTTCCACTCAGTTTACCCTCTATCTCTGTCTATTTAGGAGTCTAGCTGCCTGCCAGCAGTGGCTCGGGACTGTGTCCAAACATAATCATGATATTAGCTAGATCCTTATTTATGTGTCTCTACCCCTTTCCATCTCCTCCTCTCTCACACACATGCACAAACATCTCTCTCACCCTTCTGCTCAGCCCCTATTACATATGCATCCATCCTTCCCACTCCACACATTTCCAATCTTCCTCAGTTAGCTACAACAAACATTACATTTACATATTGATTTCGTAGTTTTAGTCAATGTAAATATGCTGTCATTACAGTAAATTTGAGCTTCTGTTAACATAAGCTCGTCCAGATCTGCGCAGATTAAGGGTGTGATTGCATAATTAATGTGTGCGCTACATATGAATTCCCCCGTCCCTCTCCTTCTCTCAACTCTTCCTCCTCTCCTCGGGTTCTGAGCCCTGATTAAGTGCCTGCTTCGGCCCTTAAGCCTCCCATTGATATTCAGCCTCACAGACCCGGCGTTTGCTCAAAACGCTACTTAACCTCACGGCTTATTGTAAATGAAGCTTCCAAAAGTTGATTCCCCACCTCCTCCTCCTCTCTACGTGAAGCACACAAAGTGTCCGCGGTGCGTTCACAGCGTCTCCGTCACACCGTCCAGAGTCTGACCTTTCACTAAAGATCACGTCTTTACTGCCAGCTCTCTGCCGATCACAATACCACATCCGCATTTCAGACCAGTGGTTACCTGTGAACAGTGTCTTCATTTCCCACCACTGAATGTAATATTAGGGATGCACAATTAAACATACTGTCATCAAAGTCGCAATATGGAAAATATTCTTGAAACTCTACTCCGTCTACTGATTCAATTCATTATTAATACAAACATCGATACAGACAAGGTACTAGACAATTACATTAGTAGAAGCAGGAGGGTAGAGAGCTTATGAATACAATCTCCTGTGAGTCATCATATTTCAACGTTTTGGTCAGGGAACCAAATATCATGGCATTTTGACTGCAAACTCATACACATATACAGTTTGTACATATATACATATACACACATACTTCAGGTTTCGAGGTAGGATTTACAAAAGGTCTTTTCCAGGGCTTAAATAATAATACATTACCAAATCACCATCATTGGTCGTGTCATTGGAAGGTAAACTAAAACATGTTCTAGAGAACTGAAATGAAAATTAAATAAAGAGAATTACAATTATTAAATAATAATTCAATAATACATTTTAAGTTATGCAATTTAAATATTTAATATCTTTAGATGTAAATTCATTATTGAATTAAAATATATTGATGGTTCAATGTAGGACTAAGATATAGGCCTAAACTGGTCAAAGAAACAATATATATATTTAAATCTTGGGAATGTACATTCAGAGATTTCTTGAGGCTGTTTGCCCTTTCCCCAAATAATTTGTGAAACTAGATTACACTATAATCATCATAAACATATATTTTTTAAAGAGAGTATAGTATATCATAATGTGAAATAATGACATTAAAAGTAGGGTAGGTAAGAATGGAGAAACCAGCTCGAGTGCGCTAGAATTAGAAAGTACGCAGCCGAAGAAAATCTGCCCCTTCCTTCAGACTTCCTCACAGAGCCCCTCCTCCAACACACACGAACGCGCACATGACCAATGAGGGCACGAGATAAGTTTGTGCCCAGATGGAAGGCTGACAGGCAGGTAGGCCATCCAGTTACTTTAGCCGGGCCGGCTCAGACGATTGTTCGTGCTTTTTACAGCGCCACGGCTTCCACAGATGACTTTTTTGTATGTATTTATTGTCAAAGCATTTCATGTATTCATTGCTGTCGGGATGTTAAGAGTATTCCATGGAATATAACAAAAAGTTCCTTCTTTAAATCTTTAGCATATGTAGCTGTGAAGGTGCCGAGCGCTCTCCTGGGTTTCTGTGTAATAATAGCGGGCAGGTGTGTCAGCAGTGAGGCAGACTGACAGACCCCTGCTGTGACGGTGCAGGTGGTCTCAGCGCCGCTCCGACCAGGCTTGTTAAGACACAGCCAGAGAAGTGAAGTGGGCACTTCACCGCGGGGGGGGGGGGGGGGGGCCGCAGGAGACCGTACAGGACAAGTTTCAGCCTGCCTTTCACATGACTGCGCGCCTCTTAGAATAGAATAGAATCGTTTAGTGTCATTATACAGGTACAATGAGATGAGTAGAGCTACTGGTGCCATCAAAAATACAAACAACAACAACAACAACAAGAGACGTACAACATTCAGGAGAAGACAACATACGAACAACAAGCATTCATACTTCAATATGCAGATAGTGATCATGTCTGTTTTTCTGTGCAGAGATTTGTATGTTGTCTGTGTTGTTCAAATCAAATGTACCTACGGGTACAAATAAATAACCTTAACCTAATATATTATTCTGAAATGGGTCAATTTGCATAATCTGTACTTTTACTTTTGGTTATTTAAGTATATTTTGATGCTAATACTTTTGTACTTTAACTTAAGTAACATCAACATTTTGAATGCAGGACTTTCTCTGTAACAGAGTATTCCTCCACTTTTGTACTTCTACTTTTACTCAAGTACAAGATCTGAGTACTTCTACTTTACTCAAGTACAAGATCTGAGTACTTCTACTTTACTAAAGTACAAGATCTGAGTACTTCTACTTTACTCAAGTACAAGATCTGAGTACTTCTACTTTTACTCAAGTACAAGATCTGAGTACTTCTACTTTTACTCAAGTACAAGATCTGAGTACTTCTACTTTCACTCAAGAACAAGATCGGAGTACTTCTACTTTTACTCAAGTACAAGATCTGAGTACTTCTACTTTTACTCAAGAACAAGATCGGAGTACTTCTACTTTTACTCAAGTACAAGATCTGAGTACTTCTACTTTACTCAAGTACAAGATCTGAGTACTTCTACTTTTACTCAAGTACAAGATCTGAGTACTTCTACTTTACTCAAGTACAAGATCTGAGTACTTTTACTTTTACTCAAGTACAAGATCTGAGTACTTCTACTTTTACTCAAGTACAAGATCTGAGTACTTCTACTTTTACTAAAGTGCCAGATCTGAGTACTTCTACTTTACTCAAGTACAAGATCTGAGTACTTCTACTTTTACTCAAGTACAAGATCTGAGTACTTCTACTTTACTCAAGTACAAGATATGAGTACTTCTACTTTTACTCAAGTACAAGATCTGAGTACTTCTACTTTACTCAAGTACAAGATCTGAGTACTTCTACTTTACTCAAGTACAAGATCTGAGTACTTCTACTTTACTCAAGTACAAGATCTGAGTACTTCTACTTTTACTCAAGTACAAGATCTGTGTACTTCTACTTTACTCAAGTACAAGATCTGAGTACTTCTACTTTTACTCAAGTACAAGATCTGTGTACTTCTACTTTACTCAAGTACAAGATCTGAGTACTTCTACTTTCACTCAAGTACAAGATCTGAGTACTTCTACTTTTACTCAAGTACAAGATCTGAGTACTTCTACTTGTACTCAAGTTCAAGATCTGAGTACTTCTACTTTTACTCAAGTACAAGATCTTTGTACTTCTACTTTACTCAAGTACAAGATCTGAGTACTTCTACTTTCACTCAAGTACAAGATCTGAGTACTTCAACTTTTACTCAAGTACAAGATCTGAGTACTTCTACTTTTACTAAAGTGCCAGATCTGAGTACTTCTCCCAGCTCTGCCCTCACTTCCTCTTGCGTCTTCATGCTGCCTTGCCCATTTGACATATTCCTTATCTTCGTGTTGCCTTTCTTATATAACACTGTGTTCATCCCTACTTCTTACACCTTGTATGTTCTTCCCTCCTCATCCAGTGGTCTCCAGGAGTCGTTTAAACCAGAACTTCCTGCTGGTCATCAGCCACCGGGAGGCTCAGAGGGACTACAGTCTCAACTTCCCCGGCTCCAAAACCATACAGGAGGTAAGACACACACCATGCAGCACATCACAGACTCCCTTTATAAGCCCGGACACACACACACACACACACACACACACACACACACACACACACACACACACACACACACACACACACACACACACACACACACACACACACACACACACACACATGGTCTCAGTAACTCACCCACACACCCTCACATGCATAATATTATTGTACCTGATTCTAGTTTCCCATAACACAGCTTTCTTTCCGTTTGCCAAACATTGCTAGTCTATCTCAGCCATCGATTTATTATTCATCACAAATGATCACATTTCCGAGCACATAATTACTCTCACAGCTGCGGTCTGATACCACCCCCTCTTCCTCTCCCCACTCCCCCTTTCCCTGCGTCTTTCTCCCTCTCTCTCAGCAGTCTAGAGGGCGATTTTAAATACTGAACATTGTTTAATCTAGGCATGCGGGAGCAGTGGAAACAGACAGTCCATTGATTTTCCTCATAGGAAACTAAACAGCAGCCTCTGAAATATTAATAGTAACTCATACTGGACCCAGTGTGACGGCAGTACACTTATTGACCATTAGTTATTCAATCCAAATAGCTTTATTGGCATGACCATAATGACATATTGCCAAAGCTTTGTACAATTAGGACATATACATACAAAATGATGAGTATATTATGTATAAATGTTATTACTCTCAGCTGCAAATGCATGAAAATACATGTGTGCTTGCTTGCCTAAATGATTAGATAGATAAGACACATTCCATGAAAGGTTACCCCCACAGTGTGTGGCTTGCTGTCACAGTTGAGGCGAAATAAGCTCCCCAAAGACTGATCAGGTAAACGAGAGGTGTCCCATTATGGATTTAACCTCACATGTTAAGTTATTATCATTTGCACCATATATAGGGTTATAGAAATGTCAGTCTTTAGCTGTTTTTAGCCCCACGCCATCATTTTGGACGTTATGTTTTTGTGCTCTGTACAAAAAGTACTGGCGCAATTTTAATAAAACTGGGTGGCGGGGTGTAGAATGAACCGGGGAGTAACCGCTTACATTTTTGAACAGATACGTCATTTATTACTTATTCACATTGGGGCATTTGTGCTGCATTCTGTGGCGGCAGAATAATCAGAAAGGGGAAGTCCCTGACTCTTTAGTGAAGTTTGGGAACAATATTAAATCACGTTTAATTGACCTGGTGCTTTGTGACTAACTAATTAGTGCAATAAACCATACAAACTCATAACTGTAAGAAACCGGCATGTACTTTTCATTTAAATAAGCAAAATCAATGTGAGTGCTGGTGCATTACTCTTAATTGACTCATTCTTTAAATTACTACAACAATTTAAGTGTGTTTGAGTGTTGACTAAGGTGCAGTGGAAACAGGTGGAGTTCTTTTAAAAGCTCATGGACCAACATTGGAGGATTCCCAACTAAAAGTAATCATACCACAGTGTAGATTTACTACCGACAAGTAAAAGCTGTGCATCACATACGTAACTTAAGCAAAAGTATTGGCAGAAAAATATATTTAAGTACCAAAGTGGCCATTTTAAAATTATATATATTATATCACTGGTTTGAAATGATTCATGTTACATTTTGCAGCTGGTAAAAGACGACTTTACACTAATAACTTGTTATATTGCCAGGTATCTCCATCCCTAATAGTACATCATAGTGTATTAGCTGATTTCATTTTTGCGTTTCAAAATGTTTCCGTCGTAAGAAGTACGATATTAGCTGCCAAAATGTATAGTTTAATGTCTGCAAGTATAAAGTAGTATAAAATGAAAATACTCAAGGATAGAATATGTACCTAAAAAAATATACTTGAGTAGAGAACTTTTTTTAGTACATTTTGTAAAACGGGGACCATCTGAGCAGCGCATGAATTGGCCTCTCCGGGGGTGCCGTTCGTTTGTTTTACTTCTTCAGAGTCTCCATGTTTTAACATCCATCTAATTATTTACTTTCCAGCAGCAGCGAAAGGTGTTCCTCTTACGCTTCTTCGCTCTCTGCGTCCTCTCAGCGTGGGTGAAGATTACACTAATAATAATCAGGCTACTAGCCGGGCTTGTAATGGTGGTAATTGAACAGATTAGTACAAACTGGAGGAGGCAGTTTCTCTCCCTCGCTATTCCTTCTCCTCCTCCCTCCGTCTTCTCTCTCACCCTCTTCTCAGGCAGATGGTTTTGATGAGCACCCACTGTGAACCTTAAGTGTTTCTGCTGGGATTACAAACACTGGGGAGGGGTCCCTGCAGTGTGGGAGGGGGGAAGCATGGACACAGAAAGGAGGCAAAGGACTGTTGGCTTGGTGGGGGTGCTGTAAGAGGCCATAGGGGATGGAGAGGGGACAATGTGGGCTTAAACAGGCCTTCATGTCGCGCTCCTTTCCTTACGCATGCTTGTCTTTAGGCATCTCAAGGCCCCCTGCAGGGAAAATGAGGCCCACAACTTTAACCTGCAAAGATCTGCACTCTGTTTGCCCCATGTTGACCAAGCTCTTTATTATTTACTCTTTAGCCAGGGAACCGGCGTCCTTCCTTTTTTATTGCTGCAACGTGTTGGCAAATAATATCAGAAACAGAATCCGGCTAATTGCTAAGGAGGTTTTCAAATACGACAATTACTTTGGTGTAATGGTGCACAACATAGACACAGTCAAATTATCATTATTATATTATTATAATAAACAAAAATAGGATTATAAACCATATTTAAAAAAAATAGAAATGCGTACAAAAAGCTTAAGAATAGAGAAAGAGAAAACTAATGACATATTAACGTGAAATAATATACAATACATCCCAATTAAAGTGGAGAGGTTAAGAAGTCTCCATAATATCTGTTCCAGTGACGATTAGGGAGGCAGGCAGTCTCCACACATTTAAGAGCAGGTCAAAGACTTTCCTTTTTAGTGCAGCGTACCGTTAAGACTGGTTTTATACATCCTGATGGACCCTTCGTTTTATGGAATTGTATTTATTGTACTCTAACTGTATTGTGTTTGTTGACTTGTGAAGCCCTCTGAGACAAATAGGATTTGTGATTTTGGGCTATATAAATAAACTTGAATTGAATAATATGTTCAGAAGTTTTTCCTACACATGTAAATATACTCTTTACCACTTTTCACACTGACAGTGAAGTTGAATCTATTCTAAATGTAATTGTTGTGCAGAAATGGGTATCATTTTTCAAACTTCAGAGGAATGTGCCTTGGTGCAAAGTATACTGTTTTAATAGGTGTAACTTAAACCGAGAGTACACACTATGTAGGGAACATTTCTAAACGTCAGAGCTGCGAGCTACAGGTGCGACAACAGTAGACGAAGATGAATAGTAAATGTGGATGGACATAGTAAAGCTGTTTTAGGATTCATGTTGAGTTAGTTTGTGAAGATTTAAAGCAAAAACAATAATAACAGACCAAAACAACAGAGGGAGTCCTGACATCATAAGAAGACTTAAGAAGGCAACAAAGAAGTAACAGCATATTCAGTCGGCCTGACTCCCCTTTCTGCTCAAACTGTGTCCACTCTCAGACACATATGGACTCCACTACAGAGCACCTTTCTCTCCTTTCTCCCCTTTGTCTTAGCTGAAGACTAGCCGATGGTCCCTGCTTGTGCATATCAATGGGGATGGAGTCCTGTCTTCTTGTTTGTCTTTGCCAAAGGCTCTGGCTTTGCCTTGTGGCTCTCAGGGATCTGCCCTTGCCCCTCCCTTTCGATCCCTTCATTCTCCATCTTCCCCTTCTCTACCTTCTTTCTTCTCCATCTCTGGACTGTGTAGACTCTGATTGGCGTTACCAGACAAGAGTGTGGGGGTAAGTTGCTGGCTAGCTTCTGAGCTAAGCTGCAGAGCAAATGTTTGCCAGCGAAGTAGAGGGTAAGAATGGGGATGGCTGCTGGTTTCGGGGTGTCCGTGACCAGAGCAGTTGTCCTGGGGATTTCCCTCCTCTGGGCCTGGGCCCCATCTCCACTCCGCAGCTGGGAGACATAGAGAGATACAGGGCTGCAGAGCTGAGAAGAAGGGAAGGTCGGATCGAATAAAATAATGAAAGAAAAGGCATCTGGCGCCTAAGGGAGACGAAGAAAGACGGCGAGAGAGAGCTTGTGACTGTTTAACGGAAACCTTTCCCCCTCTTTGATTCGCTTCCAGCCAGGGATTACAGGCAATTGGCATTTACAATGATTGGATCATTAATTCTGCCGTGAGGCGTATCGCCCAGCAGCCCAGCACCACAGCCAGTCTAACTCATGTTGTGTGTAACTGGCTCGTTACACCCCTGTCTCATCTCAACACACAAATCAACAGCTCCATATTTGTTACTAAGACTTGGATTTAAATCCTGCTCCTTTACATTTGAGTGTGTATATCCAAGTCGCTTTGGTGCCATGTTCTGCGGGAATGCAGTTTGCATCCAGCCGTAAAGTGCATGAGGTTTCAATAAATGCACATATCAGATCTATGTACAATAAAGTATAAATATGAATACATGTATTTTGATAAGAGCAGATACATATAAGGTGCAGGGTTTATTACGCTATGTACAGCCCGGTGTCATATACTCTTAAAATACTCATTTTTAAAAAGCCAAACCCGTTTTCAGCTGTTAATTCTCAGTAAATCTACGTGCTAAAACTAGTGAATGAAATACAATTGTGTTTGTTTGTTGCAGTCTATGTACGTTATCAGTGAGATGGCAGCAGTGGCAGACAGGGGGCAGCATCAGACTTGATTGCTGCTCATATGCTGTGGCCATCACATGCAATGCTTTGCAACAAAAACTGAAGCTACCTGCAGAATCACAGACGAGACATTGTGTCACCCTGTGTCTCCATTCGTCGGTTGTTTTCGATATATGGTTGCATCAGATTCTCCTAATGGCAGCATACCTTTCCTATGGTGTGTCTGCAGATTCTGCTTCAGGTGTGTTTTGTCTGTGTTGAGTCCAGGTTGGCCTCTGCCAGGTGCCTTTCTCTGTCCGTCTGTCTCCCCCTGCCTCCTCCACCACCTCTCACCTTCATCCTCTCCATGGTGGGCGTCAGTTTGTTGTTTCTCTGATGCTGCTTTAACCTCTGACTGCTGCCTCTTCATTACTAGTGTTTATGCCTCTCCTTTCCTCCCTCTTCCCCCCTCTATTCATCTGCTGGCCAGCCGGTCAGTCAAATCCCTGTAGTCCGGCTGGTCAAACACAGATATTACACTCTGTAATAACACTGGCCACCCGCTCTGACCCCAGTCTGCCATCCTGGCCGTGGCGTCTCTTCATAAGAGAGGCAGCGAGCAGCGTGCTGTGGGATTTACGATAGAAAGACAAAAGGGTGGACTGTGCCACTCATTTATTATTGTTCTTTTATTTGTTTCTCAACCTTGTTTGTCCTTTAAATTGCTTTGCAGTGCCAGGCCCAGCACAAATGAAATATCGCTTCCTCAAGAGATTGATAAGTTTGATAAAAGTATTTACTGTTGCCTTTAATAAAGGGATACTTTATCATATTGTAATATAATCGGATCTGTAAGCGGCCCCTAATGTGTTCTCTCATACACCTACAGAAGAAATATAAGGGCTGTGTGATTAAAACAACAACAACAACAACAACCGTATAATGATTATTACGACAGATATTGCTATTATGATCACAATTTTTTTTCACATTATCATTTAAAAATACAATGAAGTAGGCAAGTTTATTTATATAGCACCTTTCAACACAAAGCAATTCAAAGTGCTTTACAAAAATGAAAGACATTCAGAAAATGGCATTTCAAAACAGTCATTAAAAAAGCAAAGAAAATAAAATACATCCAAGAGGATCTGTACCCAATAAGGATTTGTTATTAAGTCTGAAGTAGAATACTAGCTCCATAATGCTTCAACTGGATATTTTCCAACAACAAATTGTGTTTACTGCGATATGAATGTTGCAGAGTGTGACTTTGATACCCCGAGTACATTTGCAGATGAAAAATGTAGCTGAAACGATAGTTTTAAGAAGAACGACCCAGGCAGAGCACGCCCCCGCAGTCTCCTCCACTCAGTGTTCTGCAGCTGCTTTCCTGCTTTGCTTGACATTGGCTTTGACTTTGTGTTTGTAGCGTATTTAAGTTTCCACCTCCGTGCCCAGCAGCCCTGCATATGCCCAAGGATCCATCTCTCTGCAGTGCTTTTTACAAAGACAGGATTTGACCCGTTTGTACAGGGATCTTCGCTCCACAATTGACAGTTTTCTCAGCATCAGCGTCCAGCGCCGCGGGCCTCAAAAGGCAGAATTCTGCAGAACAAATGCAGTAGAATCCACGGCCGCCAGCGCTCAGACGCCGACGGGGGCTTTGATCAGCTTCGGCTGGCGCACATCAGGCTGGCGTGAGGGCTTTAAACCAACAACCCAGTGGACGGTGTAACGCGGCGGCTGGCTGCTAACTGTTTAAAAGCATGGAATGTTATTAAGTGATGCAGATACAGCGTCCGCGCATGAATGGGGAAAGAGAAATACTGTTCATTTCAGAGCGTGGGGCTGTTGTTGCTGGGCATTAGCTGTGGCATCTGAAGAATGCTGATAACACTGCCTGTCGTTTTTTATTTTCTTTCTCCTCCTCTCCCCTTTTGACTCATCTCCTCCTTCATTCTCTGCCTCCATCCTCATGCTGCTGAATGGAGGATACTTTGATGTTGCCCCAGACATTGTATAAACTATTAAATAAGGCATTTATAGTTATGTTATTACTTCATACTGACAGGGATGGTAAATAGACCTAAAAAATGTAATCGAAATATGTATTAGTCCAATATTAAATCCAAGTAAGCACCATTTTTATTGAAGGCTGAATATGTGTTAAAATACCATTTTGAATCCCTGCCTAATTCTACAGACTTAACAAAACATATATTTATTTACCACCGTGATCATTTTAATACGTTTTTCAAATGATATTATATTGCAATATCAATCTAAAGTCAGTAATTTAACTATGTATTCTGAATTGTACAGCCCTGATGGAATAAAGCATATATATATAATCTTCATACAACTTCATAAAAAGTCTGAATGGAGTTTGATAGTTGAGCTTTTGGTATTTTAACTCTTGTAACTCCTTAATATTCACCAATAATTAGATATTTCTTTCTGTGTTTGCAGGTGAAGAGAAACGTTTCAGACTTGACCAACATCCCAGTCCGGCATCAACAGTGGGACGGATGGCCCGCCTCAGCATCTGATGATTCGGTAAGAAACACATTAAAACACACAATATAACGTTTGTTACCCATCCTTACAATAATAGGAACACATGTAGCATCTTCCTTCACTTCTCTGAGTACTATAAACGCTACCTCACTCATTCTGTGATCCAAGATAATGACCTTCTGTTAAAAAAAAAGAAGCCCATTGTTCCCAAATGATCGATACACCTCATTTTAATACCAATAGTGGAAACAGTTCCACAGTCTGTCGGACGTCACGAAACCATCTGTCAGAAGCATGAGAGTAAGATGTTGGAGCTAATTAAGATGTCAAAGACGGTTCCCATCCTGCGTCCTCTTATCTGTGGACATTAAAGCTCACATCATTGAGTCCCGGTGACCTCTCGCGGCCAGGGGTCGCTCTTCCCAGCCATTCACAGTCAGGCTGATCTGAAGCGGCCCTCGCACAGAACCTTGAGGAACCTCTGACCCCTTTTGTCTCACCCCTTCTTTGACAGCCTATGTGTTCCCATGCTAATTGTATGGGATGGTTTATCATGCTACATTGAGGAGCTGTTGTGCACACATTCTTGTGTTGGCACCTAGCTAACGTTTTCCTTTTTAGATCTGTGCGATTGTTTGGTTTGAAATATTGGTATTGACTTTGTCTCCGAGTGGTATCGTATGTGCAGAACTAGCTCTACTGTAGCAACAGAGGATCTGTATATCGTGGTATTGTACTTTTTTAGCTATTATTTAGCTGCCGTCTGCAATAATACTTTTCAACACCTCACCTCTGGCTGGCAGAGAACTCACTGCTACAGAGTTTGAGTTTCTCCTTTCTCATAGAAGACCTGTAGTATTTTGGATCCTGTCGTATTTTTGACTTTTTATTTTAATTATCCAGAATATTTTATATTGTTTTTTGTATCTATCTATCTATCTATCTATCTATCTATCTATCTATCTATCTATCTATCTATCTATCTATCTATCTATCTATCTATCTATCTATCTATCTATCTATCTATCTATCTATCTATCTATCTATCTATCTATCTATCTATCTATCTATCTATCTATCTATCTATCTATCTATCTATCTATCCCACTATCTATCTATCTATCTATCTATCTATCTATCTATCTATCTATCTATCTATCTATCATAAGAATAACCTATTTTCTTTATACATTGTTTTAGCGTTATATAACTCAATTTTGGTTCCAAAACTCAGTGAGTGAACAATAATGGCACCTGCTGTTATTCCTCGAAGGAAAGCTTTGAAGATTAACAGTGAGCAAATACATTACAACATTAATGTGTTTCAAAGGGCAAAGGACAAAAGGTTATGCATCCTTTCACTACAGGAGGTTGTTTGCTTTAATTTGTTCCATTACAGCTCAGAGCAGAGGCCCGTAACCCAGAACAAACCAAAGCACTATGATGCAGATTTAGCATTGTTAGCACAATCTTTGTTGTCTTCCAGTTATGTGATCAGTAAACAACGTGGAATCGCTACAGAGAGACAAATCTTAGTTTAAATCTGAAAGTACATTGTGGCCATGTGTTAAAATGACTGACCTCAGTGTAGCTTGGCACCAGATTACTTTCTTCTCCATTTTGCTAACAAGGCATATTGGTTTGCCTAGCCTAGATTTAAATTGTGATGCAATACCAGGTAATAAATGGATCATTTCTTCAACAGGTTCAGCGATTAAATCATTTTGGATTACGCGGTATATAATATTACAAATGATAGTTTATGGCAGTGATCCATGGAAATTATTTAACATCTCAAACCTAAATATAAACTCTGCTTAAAATGTCTTTACTTCATATTCTCAAATAACTTGCAAAGGAACAATTGTTTGAAAATATATGAAACTGGATTTAGCTATTTATTCATGTATTATTTAATTGTTAGAAAAAGCAATATTTAAAAAACACACATTATCAAAATAATATTTGATATGTTATAAAAAACGACACGTTTACTAAAATAGTTATGGAAAAAATATTGTGCATTTAAGTAGTATTTTATGTATTTAATTTACAACAAAAATATGTAACCTAATACTTTAAAAACCAGTAGAGCAAACAGGTTAGTGAATGTCATCTCAAAGCAGGTCCTATCCATCTCTATGCATTGTTTAGATAAGTAAGGATGACGTCAAATCCTTCCATTTATTACCTTTGTGCTTTTGTGGTCTGCCTTTCTGGTTAACCTCGGCCCGATATGAGTGCCAGGGATCATGAATAGATTGCAGCTCATTGTGGCATTTATAGGCCCCGCTTGGCACCTGGCTGACACACATCTGCAGCGTCTGTTTCCTGGATGAGGAGATATTAAAAAAGCGCGGAGACAGAAGAGTAATAATGGCCTCTGCTCCAGCCACAGCCCTTCTTATTGAAACGTCTGAAGGTATTAACAGAGAAAGCCCAGGGTTTGGCTGTGGAGCTCATTAGGCCGCTCTCATCTCCCGGGGTTTGAACCAATAAACATGGCAGCCAGAGGCCCCAGATTACACTTAGCTGCGCACACTAGCCCGCTTTTAGTGGAATCGATTACTACTTAACTTTGCTTTTCCTTAAAGTGAGTGATATCACTGTTTACCTGGCTTGCATGTGTGTGTGTGTTGGGCATATTTGCATTTGAATAGAATATATCTTGTCATCATACAAAGTTCAACGACATTTCTTTGGCAACTCTCGCAGTAGTAAAAATAGACACAAATAAATTAGAGTGGTAAAAGCAGAGGTAGTAGCGATGACAGTGCAACGAGATAAAATTAAATGTCAATATATTTACACAGTCTAAAATGTGTGTGTTAGCAATGGGTTTGTCTTATTGCACACACAGGCGCCGGGTATCAAACCTCAATACATTATTAGTTTCAACAAAGCTATCGACATTTAAAAAAAGGTTTCTTAAAATCTTTCCTTTGTTGTTTAGGTCTTACTTTTTCAGAATTGTTTTAAATATTTGTCTGTGTTCTTTTTTAAGCTTGGTAGATTAGAATATAATCCTTTATTGTCATTATACAAGTACAATAAGATGAGTAGAGCTAGGGTTAGGTAACAAAGGAGAAGCCAACCAGAGTAGTCTAGATTGAGCCCCATCGGATTTATTGATTCCTTTTGGGATGTAAAAAGTAGAAAACTATTTTCTAAAATACACCCCCCACCTTAGCTTACACTTAAAGCCAAAATATAAAAAAATGTATGTCGTATTCAAGATAATTTTTTACGTGTATTTTTAGAGACTTTTGGATAAAGTGTAATTTTTGTATTGGTACAGTTTGGTAATTTATAAACACAGTATCTTATTAAGTGTAGACGCTGCGGTTACAAGTTTCATTCATTATACACTCCTTAGTGTAGAGGCTCAAGATGCACATATATTTTCTCACTATAGTTCATCTAATTGATCAATTTGTTCAGAGTATCTATGTCAAGTTCTTGTGTCCTGGGAAAGAGACATTTGAGTGGTGGCATTGTTTGTTTATGTATTGTTTGAGTGTTGGGAATTATTTAGTCAGAGAGAAATTCTCACCTTTCAGGGAAACTAGTAGTTAAGTGTTGTCCCCCCCCTCTTCCTGATACTGTCCACTCAATGTGTTTCATTGTTTATTGTGCTCTGAGTTGTTCAAGGCCTTATGGAGAGTTGAAATTGGATCATGATGGATAGTGTTCGAGTAGCTCTGAACAACAGATCGGTTCATTCAGTGCGCTGTGTTATTGTATTTCATGTCAGAGCGAGGAGGGAGAGTTTAAAAGGAAGTGTTTTTGAAGCAGTAGCAACGTGAGGTGATGCTCATTTCAGGCAGCTTGTGTCATGCAGTGCTCTGACATATTTGTGTGTGTTAAACTGCCGCATTCATTTATCTCTGTTCCACTTATTTGTTAATCTCATGAACTCGGAAATGTAACCCTCAAATGGGACAGCTAATGTATTTATTGACTTTAATATGACGCATGACTGCCCAACATCATGTCAGACATTTGAATTGATTTATTTTTGAATATATTTGATCCCATTGTTGCCTTTTTATTTCTAGGAACAGTTTGTATTTGACATATGAAGAAGCACACTGTCTTTTGTGTGTTTTTGCATGTCTTTGTAATTGTCACATGGTTTACTTCATCACCGCAATGTACTAGTTAAAACTTGTTTGAGTTAATTGTACTCCAGGTGGATCAGTACAATGACTAGTGTAATCATCTAGCTGTGTCTTCCAATATCTCCTGATCCAGTGTTGAAGATAATGTTTTGGCAACAGTTGATATAAGAAGCCAACAAGACATTAACTTCCTGTTGGAAATATTCAAATTAAGACCCGCCCCTTCTATTCCTTCGCCTAAACCACACATCTCATTGGAGCCTTTTTGATTTACAGCCTGTCTTCCACACCTGTTGGGAGTGATTGACAGCCAGTGGGACATCCTTATTACACCCCCCCCATCGCCTCAAACCCTCCCCCCCCATCATCCTTCATTCTGGGCAGTAATTGCTGACATTTATGCAGTGTTTCATGGTGTTTGCTAATGTATTACTGCTGCAGAGCCTCGCCTTGTAGGCCAGCACCTTCCTCCAGTTCCCAGCTGGCATTAATGGAATCCTTCTTCTACCTGATAGGGGTCCTATTAAACCCTGGATTTATTGAAGGGGGGAGGGGGGGCTGACGGTTTCGTAGCAACAGGGCTCAGCGATAAGCTCTGTCCCCTTGTGCGATATGCTGCCTTCAGGTGACATTCAGCACCAAGTTAGTCTGTTAGTCAAATGTTTTTATCTCCTCTAACTGTTGGGATGCGTTCTGTGAAGCTCACATCTCACTGACATGGTTGTTTTTTTTTAAAGCAGCAAACATTAACGTGGCTGGAGGTAGATAGTCTTCCTAAATAAGATAAGAAGACCCTTTATTAAAACCCAAGGGGAAACGCCACTCTGTATTGTATACACACACATTAGAAATATACGGATATGGTATGAATACAAATATACGCAATTACATACATTTTTATAGACGTAAAGGTCTGATTGGGTCTTGAACCGGCGACCCTTCAGCTCCCAAGCCAAGTCCCTAAAGAATGAGCTACTGCCACTCCCAAATTCAGTCCATTTGCCATTTATTGCCATGTCTCATAACCGATCCAACAGTCACTTATGTATGCCTTCTGTAGCCTCTTGCTGTATTTGCATTTGTTTGTGTGCGTACATATATAACAAGCACTGATACTGATCTGCAGCCAGCCTGAAACACGGAAACCAACAGGTGGTAAGGGTGGGGCGCACCTGCTTCTTCTGCCTTCTTTTTTGGGCCTTCTACTCCCTATTTCTTCTTCATGTTCTCCGTACTTCCTTCTAGGGCTGCTCAATTAATCGTATTTTAATCGCGATTACGATTATGGCTTGCAACGATTACGAAAACAACGTAATCGAAATAAAACGATTATTTTTTTATTATTTTCAGTTGAGTTCTACTTAAAGTTCAGGGTAATCAACTGTTAAAAACATATTGTTCACATTTTTTTTCTCCAATAAATGGATGTTTTCAAAGTCAATGAATAATCGCATTTAATTATCGCAATTACAATTATTGACCCAAATAATCGCGATTATGATTTTTGCCATAATCGAGCAGCCCTACTTCCTTCCTCCATCCATCTCCTTCCCCTTCCCTGTCTTCCCTTCCCCACTTTTGCTCTCCGTCCTCCCCTCGCTGCATCAAAGGCAGAGCGGTGTAAGGTGGTACTGTGGTTGTGGTTGCCTTCAGTGCAGCTGTCAGTAGTAATTATCTCACACTCACAGCCAGACACCTAATCCAAACACTGCCTACACTAGAAAGGGAAAAAAATGAAACACAGAAAGAATGAAGGGAGGGAAAGAAGGAGAAGAAAGGGTTCGAAGGGAAGAGGGAGAGGAAGGGAGGGGGAGAAAATTCTTCCCCTGTATCGGCCCCTGAATGCTTAGAGCCTCAATGCAAGTGTTAATTAAAAGAATCCAAAAAAGAGAAGCCCGTTTCTTTTGTGTGGAGATGTGGGAGAGGGTCATTTGGGGGGGTTAACCTCGTCCCCCCCCACCCCCCCATGCCCTGCGGCGCTTCAGCCTTGTTTCCACGTTTTACCGCTGAGCCGCCGAGCTGCACTTGTGTCCCTCAACATCAGGAGAAGCCACAGGGTCAGAGCGAAGGAGAGGATTGAGAGGCACTCGACTCATTTCTCTTTTCCACCTCCCCTCCTTGCATCCATGTCAGCTCAAACCCCTCCAGGCTGCCTTTGACGGGGGAAGTGATCAACTTTATTTATACACTTATTAGGCCCTCAGACGAAAGCCTCTCATTGTGAGGAGTTGGGGGGGAAAGGGTTTACGGGGATGCTCTCGGCAGACGCTGTTAAGATTCTCACGTTTGATTGCCACTGGATTGAGGAATGGGCAGAATAGACTTGGGGCCGTGCCTTCACATCCTTCAGGATCAGACCCTGTATGTCTTTGTCCCGCTCAATACCTACAACGCTCTCAGAGATAATTCCACCCTCAGGCCTGAGAGCCACCGTGTCCTCAGTAACGTCTCCTAAGTCACAGTTGTCTTTTTCTTTCCTTAAACAAAAGGGTTTTTCTAACTTTACTGTTGGAGGAATTATGTTTTTCTTCCACCACTTTGTAAAGTTCTTAAATAATCTACATAATAAACAGCAGCGGACTGCTTTTTTAGTTAGTCTCTCAGTGCTTATTCAACTGAGACCCACCATGTCTCAAACTATTTTAGTCACAGTCAAAGTTCTCTTTTGTTCAGCAAAGAAGTAGTCGTACCTAACTTTACTGTTTTGGGAATGATGCTAATATCCAATATTTTGTAAAGAAATCTAGAAAGTATATGAATAACACATAGTCTAATTAATAGGCTCAGACTTTACATTAATTAGAGTCAGAGTTAATTAAACCCTCAGAGCCATCATGTCTTAAATAACGTCTCCCAAGTCACAGTTGTCTTATTCTTCCATTGAACAAAAAAGTATCGCTAATTGTTGTTGGGATGATGTTTTTGTTTCATCGAATTGTAAAGTTCTCTGGCAAAATATGAACAACACATGGTTTATTAAGGACCAGACTCAATTAATTACAGTTATTGCTAATTAAACAGACCTGAGACCCACCATTTCCTAAATAACGTCTCCTAAGCCACAGTTGTCTTTTCCTTTCGTTAAACCAAAAGGGTTTTCTAACTTTACTTTTGGGGAAAGTAATGTTTTTCTTCCATCACTTTGCAAAGTTCTCTGGATCACACTTCTAAATTAGATGGTCTCTAATTCATCCCTCAGGCCTGAGACCCATCATGTCTCAAATGGCGTCTCTTAAAGGTCCCGTGTCATGGCCATTTCTACTGATCATAATTCCATTATTGAGGTCTACTAAAATAGATTTACATTGTTACATTTTCCAAACTCACATTGGTTTCTCATACAGCATCTCTGTAAAGTCTGTGTATTCACTCTCTGTCCTCAACGGCTTGTTGGGCTCCTGCCCCCCCCCCCCCCCCCTTCCTCCCTATGAGCCCAGTGGCCGTCGCGAGACAGCGAGACACAGCGAAACCCAGCCCGAAACACACACACACACACACACCCGCAGCCTGGCTGGGAGTTTGTGTGTGTGCCCAGGCTGAGTTCCTCGGTGTCTCGCCGACCCCACACCAGTGAGCCAGCTTAGTGTCCCGCTCACAGTGTCCCGCTCCCTCGCAGCAGCAAGCCTCGCTGTGTGTGTGTGTGGGTGTGTGTGTGTGTGTGTGTGTGTGTGTGTGTGTGTGTGTGTGTGTGTGTGTGTGTGTGTGTGTGGTGTGGTGTGTGTGTGTGTGTGTGTGTGTGTGTGTGTGTGTGTGTGTGTGTGTGTGTGTGGTGTGTGTGTGTGTGTGTGTGTGTGTGTGTGTGTGTGTGTGTGTGTGTGTGTGTGTGTGTGTGTGTGTGTGTGTGTGTGTGTGTGTGTGTGTGTGTGTGTGTGTTGTGTGTGTGTGTGTGTGTGTGTGTGTGTGTGTGTGTGTGTGTGTGTGTGTGTGTGTGTGTGTGTGTGTGTGTGTGTGTGTGTGTGTGTGTGTGTGTGTGTGTGTGTGTGTGTGTGTGTGTGTGTCCAAACGTAACGGCTCCGCGGACGTAGCGTAACTATACCCAAATACGTCACTGTACCCAGGAAGAGAAATGTCCAACGAGGCGTTCTGGGGCAGCAGACAGGTCTTCTCTGTGTTAGAGTTTTACTCGCTACAGGGTGCACTTTGAGGGTTTGTGACTGCAGACCGTTTACATGCAGAACAACCTTCATAACAACAAGGGGACGGGTGATAACCGGAACAGCATGACATGGGACCTTTAAGGCAAAAGGTTTTCCTAACTAACTTTACTTTACTGTTGGAATAATGTTGTTTTTTCCCATTACTTTGTAAAGTTCTGTGGATTCACATCAGACTACTTAACTTCGTTAGTGTGTCAGTGCTAATACAATCTCATGCTTGAGACCGGTCATGTGTTTAATGGCGTCTATGTGGTGAGTCATTGTTGTTTTTTCTTTTGTTGAACTAAAAGTATTGCTTACTAACTTCTCTGTTACTAGTTAGTCTCTCAGTGCATATTTAACCCTCTTGTCTCAGATGGCATCTCCTTAAGTCATAATTGTCTTTTTCTTTCGTAAAACCAAAGGTATGGCTAACTCACATTAGTTTTACTTGCTTTTTCCCGTTAATTACAAAGTTCTTTGGCAAAATATGAATAACCAAACTACTAATTTAGTTAGAGTCTCTCTTTGCCAGTTCAACCCATAGGTCCGAGACCCATCCTCTTAAATGGCGTCTCTTTAAGTCACAGTTGTCTTTTTCTTTCGTTCAACACAAACTGTTCCTAACTCACTTTACTTCTATTGTTGGGAGAATAATGTTTTTGTTCCATTACCTTGTAAAGTTCTGTAGAAAAATATGAATAACCCATAATCTAATGACCAAGACCAGACTACTAACTGAGTTAGAGTTAAGTTACACGAGGCAATTCAGATAAGTGTTCTTCGTAGGTGTTCCTCAGCTGTCCTCGCTGTGACGCTTACACACTTGTCAGGAGTACACTCGCTACTAATCGGTCGAACACAGGAAATACAATCTGTTTCTTCTGTTATCTCTGCGTACACCTGTGTCACTGTCTCAGGGTTGATTGACTGTTTGAGGCCTCTTAGAAAATATGTGAATTTGGTGAGAAAGAAACGTCATATTTTCGTATATACACTTGTGTTTCAGTGTTAGCTTGGCCCTTTAGCTGTGATGTCACTCTTTGTTTGTGTAGTTTCATCGTTGCATGGCAGTCTAGCCTCTGCTTTTTTTGAGCGGTTTTCTGGGCTTGAGACAACACCGAGAGGGAACACTCATCAGGATATTATTCATTCTCTAACCGTCAGGGGAGATGCTGCGTTTCTCATATCTTCTCCTTGGTTACTGAGCTGCTGGGAATTTAAGACACAGTGGTTCAAATTGTAATCAATATAGTCAACAGTGTTTTTCTCAGAGTGCAGTGATTTGTAAAATGGTTGTTTCTGTCCTGGGGATCAGAAGAGTTCATTATCTCAGTTAATTAAACATTCTTTTAAAATAAGTAATATTTTTACAGTATATCATATACATTTAACAACAATGACAATAGCTATTCTTCTACTACGTTTTCTTCTTCTCCTACTTCTAGTTTGTCTTCTACTTTTTCTTCTTCTCCTACTTCTACTTTTTCTTCTTCTCCTACTTCTAGTTTGTCTTCTACTTTTTCTTCTTCTCCTACTTCTACTTTTTCTTCTTCTCCTACTTCTACTTTTTCTTCTACTTTTTCTTCTTCTCCTACTTCTACTTTTTCTTCTACTTTTTCTTCTTCTCCTACTTCTACTTTTTCTTCTACTTTTTCTTCTTCTCCTACTTCTACTTTTTCTTCTACTTTTTCTTCTTCTCCTACTTCTACTTTTTCTTCTTCTCCTACTTCTAGTTTGTCTTCTATTTTTTCTTCTTCTCCTACTTCTAGTTTGTCTTCTACTTTTTCTTCTTCTCCTACTTCTAGTTTGTCTTCTACTTTTTCTTCTTCTCCTACTTCTACTTTTTCTTCTACTTTTTCTTCTTCTCCTACTTCTACTTTTTCTTCTACTTTTTCTTCTTCTCCTACTTCTAGTTTGTCTTCTACTTTTTCTTCTTCTCCTACTTCTACTTTTTCTTCTTCTCCTACTTCTAGTTTGTCTTCTTCTCCTACTTCTAGTTTGTCTTCTACTTTTTCTTCTTCTCCTACTTCTAGTTTGTCTTCTACTTTTTCTTCTTCTCCTACTTCTAGTTTGTCTTCTACTTTTTCTTCTTCTCCTACTTCTACTTTTTCTTCTTCTCCTACTTCTAGTTTGTCTTCTACTTTTTCTTCTTCTCCTACTTCTAGTTTGTATTCTACTTTTTCTTCTTCTCCTACTTCTAGTTTGTCTTCTTCTACTTTGTCTTCTTCTCCTACTTCTAGTTTGTCTTCTACTTTTTCTTCTTCTCCTACTTCTACTTTTTCTTCTACTTTGTCTTCTTCTCCTACTTCTAGTTTGTCTTCTTCTTCACAATATTATTATAATTAATAGTCTATCTAATTATACAGTATGTTTCCTGCTAAATCAATTACCTATTGATGCAAAAGCATGCTTGAATGTCTAAGTTACCCTAGTGAAGAAAAACAACATGAAGTACCAAATATCACATCATATTTCAATTACCATGAAGCAGTCATCCTCAATCGAAGTTACTAACGGGATAGATACTTCTAAAACAAACATTAGGGTTAAAATCTCCAACACATTTATCGTCTTATTTCCCAACACCAGTTGCCTTCAGTCACGCGTGTCGCTCAACCACTACTGTCCAAATGTTTTTTGTTCAAATATTTTCCGTCTTTACGCTGCAGCAAACTTACTTTTCTAAACATTGAAAAGATAAGGAAGTGTGGAAAGATGGATAGCCGACTGTGAATGCCCCTTTTCAAAAGAAACATGGTCTTTATCAGGGTCCAGGTAAACAGCAGTGCGCACAAGTAAGTCCATGTTGCTGACAGGCTCTAGTGGTTACACTGTTGTGAGCTGCTATAGAAGCGGGGGCCAGCGTGAGGAGCCACTCTTCCTTCAGAGAGAGTAACTCCGTGAGGTCCGTGTAGCTCTTTTCAGACTCAATTGGCGTTGCATGTAATCGTCTCCCGATTCAACCACGTCCAGCTGCTCTTTGTGTGTCTTAGCGGGCGACAATGGAGCAGATCACGAGACCTCTGCAGGGAGACACAGCTTCTCTGCCGCTGCCCTGCTGTTTAGAAGTTCACTCTCCCAGAAAACTATTTGCATCTGGGCTTCTTTTACGCTCTGCTCTCAACAATTAGTGCGTCAGTGGATGTATTGTTGCGTTATTGTGACAAGTACCAGTATGTTCAGGCTAGAAGTCACGGTTGGATTGTTACCAGTCCTGCGTTTGGTGGTCAAAATGTAGGAAAAAGAAAACTTGAGTGTGATTATTTTTGACTGATAGTCCAAGAGGCAATGATTGTTTTTGAAACATTCTTCACATGATTATTAAAAAGTTATTAAAATCATCTTGTAGTTAGGAGGATGTGTACCAAGTAGAAGTGTGTAGAATGATATTTTCACATATTGTGACTTTACCAAATATTTCACTTACTTTGGATATTGCACTCGTCCATATAACGGTTTTGATAACACTTGCGTTACATGTGCAGCCCTTGTGGTCACTGTGACAAGAAGGAACAAATGTGTCTTCATGTTGAATATATAAGTTACATTTTAGTAGTTAGATGATGGGAATCAACCTTAAATCCTGCTCTTTTAAAGGCGGGTATCTTCAGTTTTACTGCAAACTGCCTCGCCTGTATTATTGTCGTCCCTCGGGTCTCAGCCAGGAGACAGCAGCTGTAATGAGTCCCCGCTGAACGCTGACATTTACAGTCCTGCCTTTGGATTTGGGAGCTCATTAGTCAGGTGTTCTCTTACTACAAAACCACCATCACAGCCACTGCAGGTGTTCATGAACCTCATCATGCTTTTCCTCTTATTAGAGAAGTGAGAAGGCTGTGTTTGGAAGTCATTAATCAATCCTGCACTGTCAGGTACTTACAAAAAAGTCCTGTAACGGCAAAAAATATATACATTTAAAAATATCCATGGGTCAAAATTAACTAAATGTTGGCCGGCAGCGAGAGATATAAGAAATGAAATGATTGTGCAGTATTTTTAACATCTGATAATATTATCAAAGTCATCTCCTACCAGGTTTTTCTTTTAAATTCTGAAAGCCTGTCTGTGATTGTTTTCAATTGAGCACAACCAGAATCATGATTTTAATTTACGGAGAACCCAGCTTAAACCAAAAAAAACTAAGTCTGTAACTGTGTGGTCCAAATGTTTAATGTGACTTACTTTAACAGGTCTTGTCAGAATTTGACTGATACTGAGGTATAGTGGTTTGTTTGAGAAACTAAGATTCCCAGTTGTTGTTTTGACAACACTGGACTTGTGAAGGACTCTGTCATAAAGTGTCTGTATCATTTCTTTGGTAAGAAGAAATAATAACTCAATAGTAACTTTGAGTTGACATATATTGGAGCAAGTAATCAAATATGGTTTAAGATCTCACACTTTGTCCTTCATTGTTAGGCTAATGACTCTCCCTTTGTGTTTTTAGATGACGCTAGCTGTCTCTGGGATCACCTTTCCCTGCCATCACCTCAGTGTGTGTCGAAGGTCCTCAGCAGCCAATTCCCAGGAACCCACAGAAGAGGTACACACACACACACACACACACACACACACACACACACACACACACACACACACACACACACACACACACACACACACACACACACCATACTTACTTATATAACAGGGTAACAAAATAATTGTTTTAATAACTTCTGTCTATTTAAGTCTCAGTATCGTTAAATCATTTGTTTAATGCTACCTCTTATAAAACTGCAGATATTTTATTTTCCATAGTATTTATCTTGTTCTTGTTGTACATGACACAGCTCATGATTTGGGGTGTTTACTTGCAAGAAAGACCTCAGACATACAAAACAATCTCTATATTTAGTCACCGATTATCTTGAGTAACTTGTAAGTATTTTTTCAAAGGTTCTATATTTGCTTATTTTTACAACTTGATTTCTCTTACTGTGTTTGTGTACGCACCATTACACACCAATATCAATAGCTGGTACGTGTAAACCTCCAATAAACCTGATGCTGCTTCATGTCCACAGTGTGCAGATGTCCATATGGTCAGCGACAGTGACGCGGATGATTTTGAAGACGCGTCAGAGTTCGGGGTGGACGATTCGGAGATGTTTGGATTGGGATCCTCTACCTGTCGGAAAGCACCTATGAGTAAGTCAAGTGGAGCATTATTTGAGTTGTTAATTTCCGCTCCAGGTTTTGTATTGAACACCAGGGACATGCATAAAACCTTCTTTTTTTTTACAGTGCCAGAAAATAGTGAGAACGAAGCTGATGCCTTACTGCACTTTACTGCAGAATTTTCTTCAAGGTAAGAGCTAAACGTCAGGTTCTCATTTGAAAGACTTTGATAGACAAAAGAAAGCCGGCATGTAACAATGTCTTTATGAACTGACCTTTGTGTCCCTAAGGTATGGAGAGACCCACCCAATGTTCTTCATCGGGACTTTGGAAGCTGCGTCTCAAGAGGCCTTCTATGGCAAAGCCAGAGATGTAAGTGAGCTGAAATGTTTTAATGTATTAAGATACTGTACACAATCTTACATATCTTTGTCACTTAAAAGTCAAACGATTGAAGTGTAAGATTTTTCTAGTGTTGGTTTGAGGCCCTATTAGGTTTTTTCGGTTTTTCCTGTCCTGTAGTGTGTTATATAGGTTTTAGTGCATGTCCCAAAGTTCCTTAGACTCCTTTGTTTACTGTTACAAAGTGACATCACTAAGTAGCACTCACACTTTTATTGCTAGCGCTCCAAGACATTGTTTTTGATGGGCTAAGGGGCGGGACATCTCGTCGCTGGTTGACCAATCCAGGGGTCTTAAAAAGTATTAAAAGTTGATAAATCAATTTAGCGAAAATGAAGGCTATTAAAAAATATTAAACGGCATTTACAAGGTGTTACATTTTGTAGCTTGTTTTCAATAAGTATATAAATGGTCCAAAGAGGTTGTATTCTACAGTCTGCCTGAATGTAATCATGGCGTAGGTGTGTAGTGTGATTCTGTGTAGTTTATTGATGGCATCCCGTTGGGTTTGACGTCATCTGAACAGGACATCGCACGCTCACTGCTTGATAGCGCGAAGGTCCGTTTACGCCGGTTGTTAAACATCGTTATGGGGAAATGCAAGTCTGCGTCCAAATGGTTGGAAGATAATGAGGAAGGACAATCAATACTGTATATAGTCAATGTGAGGTGAAGTGTGTCGCCAAGGTAACCGGTTAGAACTCCAAGTGGAGATGAGGTCTTAAAAAGTATGGAGAGGGTCTTGAAAGGAATTACATTGACTTCAGGATTCCTGCATAGACCCTACCAATCACAACAGAGCCGGCCAGTTAACCAATCAGTGCAGACTGGGCTCTGGTTTCAGACAGAGGGTGAAAAGAGGTGCTGCAGCACAGGCAGTATGAGAACAATGAAGAGCTTTTGAACATTAAAGCATGGAGACATGTCAAAAAAAGCACAAAATATGGACCTGAAAATGAGCAGAATATGTTCCCAATGTCATCCCTTCTTTGTGTAGACCATCTGCTGCTTTAATTGTATTTTGTTATCAGTTGTCCTTACATAAGTCATCACATAGGAGAAACACAAACTGAGAGCACTCTTATTCATCCTCTATCTGTCGAGGGAGATGCTGCTTTTCTCATATCTTACTGAGGTAGTGGGAAGTTAAGATACAGTGGTTAGTATTATAATCAATTTATAGTATACGCCGTATGTCTGCAGTGTATTGTGTGTGAACGGATCTTCCTGTCCGATGAAATGCATTTTATTTTATTAGTTTAGCTAAATCTCTGTCAACACACCAACACAATAAAAAGATGGAATATAAAAGAGAGTAGAGGTACCGTGTCAAGGATTTTGCTTCTTATCGCCAGTAGGCTCGGGCGGATCTATTTATTTATAACTTCATACATCCCTGACATGTCATCTGGGTATATGAAGTATTTGTGTTAAAGCGGAGCTGCTTGTCACTCAAATGAGAAAACCATGTCCATCTTTAAAAAACAAAGCCCACATTAAAGGATCCTGATGCTATCGCTAAGGCTAACCCCCTTCACTTTAATCATTAGATGGCAAGCAGAACATGGCCTGAGTCTTCAGGACTTTAAGCATTTATTGACTTACAAATATACTAAACTGTGCTTTGTTAACAGCCATATATTGCTAACTTATGGCGCGTTTCCACTGCAGCGGGTAGCTCGCTTTAAGCGTGCCGAGCCGTGCGTCTTTGGTTGCGTTTCCACTTGGCCTAGTACCGGCTAGCGGGTCCTAATTCACAGTTTTTCTGGCCCCATAAAATCGTGGTTCTAGGGCCAGGAACAACCAGGCTGAGTCGGGCTGAGTATGCTAAACTAGAGAGAGAATCGCTGGCAGGGGGCTACAACTACAACAAGATGAACATATTTGACCGTGATTTAATTGTAATACACGTTTCAAAATGATGCCGAAGTAACAACATACTGATACCGGTTAGTAAAAACCATGAATTAATGCTTTGACAAGTCTGCAGACAGACGGCAGGCGAAGAACACTTTTAGAATGCGTGTTTTCTAAATGGAGATTGGCTAAGCTAACGATATATATGCTCCGACCGTCCACACTCACAACAACGGCCTACAGACATAAATAAAGCAGCGACTGTATTCTCCATGACACAGACAGTCTGTGGTTTGTACTTGTTTAACTTTTGTCTAGTTTCTGAACAGATATGAGGAGCTGTGAGCTCTGAGTGCTAAGAGCTAACGGCTGTGTTGTTTTTCTGGGGCTCTCATTGAAGATGACGTCACGGCTCCGCCTACACTGCGTTACTATAGTAACTACCCCAGCTCCTAAACTGTAATGGAAGCGCAGCATAAAGTGAGCCGGGCCTAACGAGGCCTAACCATACCGAGCGAGGCCGTGCAGTGGAAATACGCCATAAGTCAAACTAACTGCTTCTTTTGTGACATATTATGGTTTAAAAAAACAACTCAAAACTACATTTTAAAATATCCCAGATGCTTATAAGTGAAGGATGATTCCAAACGAACGGAAACCCTGATAGAGCATCTCTGTATCAGTTTATCACAAAAAGGAGCGTCTGGATTTCTAAATAACTCGTTGTTAGGAAAATATCCCTCGACACCGGGTTGAGAATCAATAGTCAGGTACTAATTTATTCTTGCAAGAAGGAGCAGAGTTAAGTCACATACAAAGGATATGGTTCAACTCACACACATGAGGTATGCTGCTCAAAGGAGCAGGAAGTAACATCAAGCTTATATAGTCCAAGTGAGGAGGTAACAACAAAGTCGTGAATCGGTTTGGCGTCGGGAAGGTGTCGGGACATCTCTGGAAAGTCACGTACTTCCTTCGAGCCACTGTTGCTCTTTGCCCCTCGAAGTAGTGAGGAGACGAGGAGTATGTGTCCTCTCATCTGGATCCACAACATGAATTATGCCCTGCCTTCTCCTATCTCAGAAGAGGCAGCTGCAAGGTCACACACAGTGCAAAGTCACACAGTATCAGTGCATTAAAACCCATAAGAGGAGACGACTTGCATTTTCTCCAACATATCCCTCCTAATATAGAATTGAAACATACAAATGATTATAAAGATTAAAATTCATATACAAAAGTACCCAAACGGTTGAGTTAGGTAGATTGTATAGGCACATTTTTGAGGTAGATTATAGCAGCAGCCCACATTCGAGGTAGAACATGATTTTATTCACACTTATAATTGAATAGGTCATACACAGTGCAAAGTCACACAGTATCAGTGCATTAAAACCCATAAGAGGAGACGACTTGTATTTTCTCCAACACTCGTTCATGCTATTATACCTTGATACATACTATAGACAACCATGAAGAATTCCTACTGAGATCCCATTAGAAGTGGACTGAAAATAGCAATATGTTTTATAAGAAGCAATTGGTGTCCTTGGTAAAGTATATTCACCAAACAATCCATTTGTGGTTTTAATTAATATTGCCGTGTAGTAAATATATATATATATATATATATATATATATATATATATTGCTTTTTTGCCAGATCTCCCTTTGCTTACTGGAATGCTACATTGGCCCCCTGCTGTCTTATGAGTGGTTTTTATTTATTTGTTCGACACAGAGCTTTTGTTTTTCTGAACACAGCCTTAGTATACAATTAGTGTTAACACCAAGAGAAACAAACACACTTAAACCTGAGGGTCATTTAATAATGATTACAAACATCTTATCTTAAAATGCATGACTTTTTAGTAAGGATGTAACGATATATCGCGGTAAATAAATGTCTCAATACCGTCGTGAGACTGACAAAATCTACCGCGATTTTTTTTGTAAAATGTTTAAACCTTTATTTAACCAGATGGTCCCATTGAGATCATCGATCTCTTTTTCAAGGGAGACCTGTCCAACATGGCAGCAAGTAGGTTACAACATGAACATAAAACAACAGAACACAAAAGGACATGGTATTTACAGAGCTACATGTACACACCTAGAGACATTGACAAGTACCAACAGTATATTTATATCTCTGTCAATAAGCCTCACCTTCTTGGCAACAACTGTATTGTTTTTGAAGTGGTGGAGAGACAATGCACAGTTTGACCCACTGCTGTCACCCATGGCCAAAGCATGTCTCTCTGTCCCAGCAACATCAGTACCAAGCGAGAGAGTTGTTTTCACAGCAGGGGATTTTGCAAACGCCCAAATATCCCAGCTTCTACCTGGAAATGTGGACATGCTCATATTCCTGAAAGATAACCTTGATGACGCTGAGTGAGTGAGTGAGTGAGTGAGTGAGTGAGTGAGTGAGTGAGTGAGTGAGTGAGTGAGTGAGTGAGTGTTAGAGTTGAGTTACTTGAAAAACTAAAGTGAAACTTGATTTATTCCATTGCAGGGTCTGATTATTATATTGTTGACACTTTAAAATACTACTATCTACTAAAATGCTGAACAAGTCAGATTTATTATTTAATAAAGAAAAAAATGTTTAAAACTTTATTTTTCAATATCGCGAAAAATATCATATCGTGGACTTTTTATCGCGATATTATCGTACCGTGAGTTTTTGGTATGGTTACGTCCCTACTTTTTAGCCTTAATTCTATTTAGATTTATTTATGAATGTGGCATGACTTTGACTTAATGATGCTGCATGATAACATACAAAACCAAAGGAGACCAAATCATCTAAGAAGTCTAAAACAAATCACATATACCTATCACTGAATTTAATTAATAAGGAGGAACAAAATAAATGTAAACAATATGCATATGATTGACATTAAAATCTTCTGCTTCTGACAAACCGTTAATGACCTTTATTTGCAGAGTGGTGGCAATAATGGGGGTCCGTCCTCACTGTGTTTACTGTTATGTCCCCCCCTCTGTGTAATGCTGTGTGGAGAAGGCTTTATAGCCACATTGATATCATTCCCTCAAAACCCTCATCACATTTTCACCCCGACAGCTGAGGCTTTATTTTTAGCTGTCCACTTTTCCCGCCTTGTTTTTTGGCTTTTGTCCTTTTAAGGGATGCTTGTATCAACTGACAGCTTGTGTGGATTACAGCCTTATTAGACTGTGAGGACACAGCAAGATGTGAGGGGGGTTCAGACCACCAGAGAGGGAGGAAGGGATGACACCGGGGCACAGAACGGAATACAAATGGGGTCTGAGAGGAGAGGAAGGGGGGAACAAGTCAGAGGAGGGAACTGAGTGAGAAGGAGAGGAATTAAAACATGAGAGGTTGAAGTGAGTGTGAGATAAACAAAGAGGGAACCAACGTGAAGAGGAGCTTGGCGTGTCGCCTGCTTTCGGCTGATCTCCTCTCCTAAGCCAGCACAATATGGCCGACGTCTCCCTGGTGTTCGCACACTCTGTGCCGTACCACTGTGCTCGACGCCGCGCGAGGGCAGAGAAAAGTATTCATTTTCACTGTATTTCGTTGTATTCTGGGTGAGCTTGACTTAGTCTGCCAACTGTGCCGTGGTTAGAATGGCTTTAGAGAAGCTGGAGAAAGAATGCCGCACGAAAACAGAAGCTATTTGATCTGCTCTGTGTTTGTCCTGTTTTGTCACAAGCGTCCTAGACGACAGGACAAAACATGCTGCTTTTTGACGGTTTCATTACACAGTAGCATATGTGCGCGACTACGCACTCCCTTCTCCTCCGTCTACCCCTTCTTTTGCTCTTTGGCTCCATTTGAAAAGGTGGTTTTTGTGTTCCCCTCGCAGAGAAAGGCCTACTTCATTAAGGGGATATTGGAAAAGGGCAGATTTGACTGTGGGTTTATAAACAGAGGAATCAGTCTCACTCTCTCAAAGCCTGGGAGAGGCTAATCACTAAGCAAAACACTACATTTGATGAAGTGTTTCTGAAGGTGTGTGTTGGGGGACTGTTGAGATAGACTCAATCCATCCTTAATGAAAATGCTTTGGGCTGCTGAGCTGAGCTGAGCTGAGCTGAAGCCTCTTGGGGATCAGCGGTTAGTCGGGGAGATAGGCCACCCATCACTAACCACGATCCACTCTAAATCCCCATCGACGCGCTGGTTAATCACTCTAACCCCACTCTGCTTCCCTCTCCTGTCTGCCACACACAAAGACACATCAAAATTCATAGCCTTGCTGGAGAGGGGAGTTCAGGGGATTTATCAGCACCAAGTGTCCGCTTTAAAAAACCCTGCAGTAGCCTCGCCGAGTCAAGAGCAGAGCGGGGAAAGATGTTCATTTATCTGTCAGATCTAGGGCTGGAAATCACAATCAACACCCTTTAATTGTGTCTGAACAGTAGAGTTTAAAAGACAGGAAGTAATAGCCTTTGTGTACGGCTTGGACAGATGTATCCTTTAAAATGTATGTAAGAATTATTGTGCATGCTATATCCGTTAATTTTGCTATTTTCATTCAAAGGTAACTAGTTTCAGTAATGCCAGAAAATGTAATGATGGTTGTTATTATTATTATTATTAAAAAGTATACGACTACTTGATCTAATTCTTCATCTTACACTTGTAGCATTACTTAAGTAAGCTGCACTAAGAGCTATAATGTTGTTTTAATACCTATACAAAAATATGTTGGGAGGCGTTACAAATATAGGGGGTAAAGTACCCTCGTGATTTATCGAAGGCGTCTGAAATAATTCCTTTCATGCAGACGGAGTAAATCAGTAGGAAATGAAGGTTAGAATATATAAATATATTTCCTTTATGTGAATATATTTAAGATACATTTTATTCCCCTAACCATTAGTAAGGCAAGCCAATGAAAACCTTTAAAGCATTAGGATAACAGTCATTAAAAGCCAAAAGACTTCACTAACAATAAGATTAAATACTAGAAAAACATCGCGGTGTAATAAAGAGTTATTTGTTTTAATGAAAGGCAGCAGCGACCAGAAAAGCCTGGATTTAAAAGAATGAGATGAGTAGTTAATCAGAAGTTGTTATAGCTAAAAGATAGCCACTTAGCCTTAGCATGTGATTAATTTAGTCAGTTGAATCACACTTTGGATAGAGTTTCTGTCCCGTGTTTTCAGCCGCGTACAGAGCCTCCTGTGTGGCTGGTCATCGATCTGAATGTGTTTTCCCCGCTGTGTGTCCAAGGTCATTAGATCAGTCATTTGAGCTCTTCATTTTGAAGTGTTTGCTTTTCCAGACTGAGCCTGCCATGTGTAGAACAATCACTATCTGGACTCCCTGCTTCCTCTCTCACTGTTAAACATATCGCACCTGTGATTAAAAGCCTCGTCTTGATGTGATACAAACACCACGAGACTTTTATCAAACCATTAGCTGACTGTCGGGGAGAAGCTAACATCCGAGCCTTAGCGTTCCCCTTTAAATTCCCACAAAGAGGCTTCCAATTTAAACATAAGTCCACACATTGTGATAATGTCATTGCAATTAAAGACAAGACATTTGAGACATCATTTGGGGTTTTATTTGTATTAATATTAGCTTTCCCTTAAATGCAGAGTGCCCTCCACAGCTGTGAATGTGACTTCATTTAGACTATTTAGACCAGGGGGGTCAAACTCAAATACACAGAGGGCCAACATTTCAAAATGGGTACTGGTCGAGGGCCGGACTGGTTCAATGTTTATTGCAGAACTTATTGAAATGAACTCATTGCACATATTAAACCTGGAACTAACAAGCTTTAATGATTGCCTATAAAAACAACATTAAATAATCAGTTGCATTCATTTCTTATGGCTCTATCTGCAGCTTCTCCAGAGTCATTTCTTATGAGTACATTTCCCCACAGGCCAACAACAGCTTCAACAAAACTATTCCCTCAAAGAGAAAACCAAACATGTCCTGTTGTCCTGAGAGAAAGTGCAGAAGGAAGCATCCATTAAACTCAGTGTGCTGCTCTGTGATGCTAGCTCAGATACTTGGCATCTCCTCTTGGGAGCAAGGTCATCAATGTTTGGGCTCAGGCTCTGAGCGGAGGAGACCCTCAGGATGGAGTGAAGGTGTGCGTGCAATATACCGGCGGGCCAGATCTAATAGGAATTACAAATTATCCTGCGGGCCAAAATTAAATCCACCAAGGGCCTGATTTGGCCCCCGGGCCTCGAGTTTGACACGTGTGGTTTAGATATTTAGGCTGAGTGACACTTTGTTGTTGACGCCTAGTTGGGAGGAGAGTTAGTTAGGTGGCATTCAGGGTTTTTTGGAGCAATACGTTTATTTAAAATGTGCTATAAAAATAAACTAACCTTAAAGCTATAAGTGCTGTATTGTGGCTACTTCAAATAAATGGCAAAATATATAATAAAGTTGTATGATTTAGGGCACAACGTATTATACAACCAGTCGACATGGAACATATCATCTTTTAATACAATCAGGAAACTTTAGTTTGACTCATTTTATCAGCAGTGGACACACATTTGTATTTTCCCTCCATGTCTATGAAGAATCAGTTTGGAAAGGAGCTTCAGTCGACAATCAATAATTATAGCTTGGCTTCTTTTTATTTTTAAATAGCTAACCTCCTCGAAGAGTCAATTATATAACGATATTAACTGTTTAACTATAATCAACATATTGTAGTGTTGGAATGACAGTGGTATTTGGAATGACTGAGAACAGTACTGTGAAAGTGTATGGATTAAACAGCCTGAGATTTAGTTTTACTAGAACGTTATTGGCATCGTAAATTATTGAAATATTAACGTATGTCAATTAAGCTGGAGATGTACCTTCAGAGTAACATTGATTAAACCGTCAGAGGCTAAAACTCACAACTTCCACACATCCTCACCCACATTAACTACTAAATAATTATAGTTTTCTGATTTACATATATGGTCGATATTGTGGGGAGACCAGAAGTGTTTCCGATTCCTGGATTACTTAAATTAAATGACAGGATAATCATCAATTTAAGCATCACACTTTAGGACTATTTCTTCTTCATTTTTAAAGTGTAATGGCAACTATTTCACCTTTTTCCCTTTCAGCTTGGCTTTACTGTGGTGTTGAATCCACAGGGGGCTACGGACAAAACCCAGGACGGTAGCTACAGTGCAGTGCAGTAAAACATATCCATGTTATTGATCAGAGATAATTATCTGTACCTTCAGAGTACGAGGAACATTAATAACAATAATAATAATAATTCCTTACATTTATTATAGCGCTTTTCCAGATGCTCAAAGCGCTTTAAATTAAACATTAAACAGTCAGAGGCTTTAACTGACCTAATACTAACACTGTTTATTGATGGATGGGTGGATGGATGGATGGATGGATGGATGGATGGATAGATGGATGGATGGATAGATGGATGGATGCATAGATGGATGGATGGATGGATGGATGGATGGATGGATGGATAGATAGATAGATAGATAGATAGATGGATGCATGGATGGATGGATGGATGGATGCATAGATGGATGGATGGATGGATGGATAGATAGATAGATAGATAGATAGATGGATGCATGGATGGATGGATAGATAGATGGATGGATGCATAGATGGATGGATGGATGGATGGATAGATAGATAGATAGATAGATAGATAGATGGATGCATGGATGGATGGATGGATGGATGGATAGATAGATAGATGGATGGATGGATGGATGGATGGATAGATGGATGCATGGATGGATGGATGGATGGATGGATGGATGGATTGATTGATTGATTGATAGGTACTTTATTGGAAATGATTGCATTGCAGCAGAATAAATAACACAATACATAAGTACAGTACATAAGAGAAACTAAGACACATAAATAAACAGTCAATATATTTCAGAAATAGAAATAAAATGGCATTAAAAAATATACATACATGTGGAAATACAAATTTCCATTAACAAATATAATGCAGGATATTATTGAGCAAGAATAGATTATTCAATATTAAATAGATCATGAATGTAAAATGTCCTGTGGGACTTTAAGTCCTTTTAATAAGTAAATGATTGCCTCTCTCTCTCTCTCTCTCTCTCTCTCTCTCTCTCTCTCTCTCTCTCTCTCTCTCTCTCTCTCTCTCTCACTCTCACTCTCACTTTCACTCTCTCACACACACACACACACACACACACACACACACACACACACACACACACACACACACACACACACACACACACACACACACACACACACACACACAAAGCAGGCTTATGTTTAGCTGAACAGGTGTGAGGAAGGGCTATGGGGTCACTATCTGGCTCAGGTTGGACCCAGTAATTTAGCTGAGCGGAGGGATCTGCTCCTCCCCGCTCAGACAGGCAACACAAAAGATCTGAGGTGAAAGCGGAGAGGGAACAGAGGGGTACGGACAGTTTAACTGAGATGAAGGAGTTCAGTTGGCCAAAAAATGCCCACTTTGATTAGTCTTTACACTTGCTCTAATTGAGCATGCTTGTGTGTGAGTGTGAGTCCTTCCCTGTGTGGGTATCACATGGGGAAGTCTCTGCGCATGTCTTTATGTCTTCATTTCTTAATCACCATTAGCACTAACATTAGCATTGGCTTTTCTTTCCGGGGTCCACACACATATAGTTAAACATATATTAACACACAACAGACACACACACATTTCTCATTTCAATATCGACCAAATGTGGAAGTACAATGATCATCCTTTAAACTAACATTAAGTCCTTACTAGAATCAAACAATTACTAAATAATGAATAACTAGCGTATACTACAAATACATATTCATTTGCAATCATTCATTTGTTGCTCTTAATATTGTCTGTCGCGGTAAATGGCTGTCTCCCTACTACAACTATTGTATTCCAAAACCCAAAAAACTAAGTTAGAAAAAAACGAAACCAATAAATAGTCATTTGTAATAATACATATAATAGTAGAAATATGAAAATGTATGTTTCACAATGCTCAAAAATGCTTTACAGGTACATACAGATAAATAAATCATATTAATAATAACATAAGTAGTCTTTGTCCAACATAAGTCCACGTCTGATATCACTGTAAATTGTATATGTATCTATCCTGTACTGTTAGACATATTTAATTACAAGAAAATGATATAAATTAAGTAAAACTATTTGCCAAGCTAGATTTCTACTTCTACCCTTGTGTACCTTTTTGTTTCTTACACATTAACTCATAGTTTAAAGTATACATACACACAGACACAGTTTTTATTTAGCAATTATTATTGTTGATTTGGAGATATTGTGACGTTTTAACCAATCTTTGGAATAATATGCACCGGCAATGTATTCCAATGGCTCTGTACGAGGCTGTTTTCTGTATCATATATATTTTCACATTAGTTAACATGAACCTCCTTTTTTTCTCGTAGAGAGGTTCCCATAAAATCTACGGTGTCACTGTTACGGCCCGTCCACACTACAGCTTCAAAAAAAGCTTGGAGCTGGGCGTGTCTGAAGCTCGACCAACAACCAATCACATGAATCTCCCGCCCCTGACACACAAGCAGCGGTTTGATTGGCTAGAGCTTGTACTGGCATATGATTTGATTGGCTGACGCTTCCACCGAAAGCTTCAGAAGCTTCAAAAGTTGAACATTGCTCAACTTTTGCAGCTTGAAACGCCAGGAAAGCTCCGCTCTGCTTCCCACAATGCAGTTCGGCGAAAAGTGACGTCACCCCATTCAAAGTGAATGGGCAGAAGCGTAAGAATCTTCCAACGCCGCTGTGTGGACGGGCCGTTACACTTCTGACAAACTCGACCAAGCACAGGAGCATCTCTGCATCTTTTCAGATTTCCTAGATTCAACATTAAAAGGCTTTTATGTCCATGTGTGCAAAGCTACAGTCACAGGCTCCTCCAACAGTGCAACACAATAAAACTGATAACATAGTGTTCTTTAATAGTTTAATGTTAGCTTTTTACTTTTAAGATTGCTTTTAACCGTTATAAAAGTAGTGTTAATATGTGGAGAGTGAGACTATCAAGCTGCACAAAACGTTTAAGTATCACAGGGAGATGCTACCTTCAGGGTCAGCTTACAAAAAATAGGTCTTCCATGCAGCACTCTATTATCCTTTAGATTCAAGGCTTTTATGGTCATGTGTGCAAAGTGTAGTGTAGTTATGACAATGAACATCTTAGGTCACAGGCTCCTCCAACAGTGCAACACAATAACACAGATAATAGTGCAAGTAAATACAATAAAATAGAATATAGTAGAAATAGTGCAGAATAGTCTATAAACAAGTAATTGGAATATTGCAGTGTTAATTTCGTCAACGAAAACTATGACGAAAGATGTTCTCCAACGACCTTTTTTACACGACTAAGACGAGACGATGACGAGCTAAAAATAGATTCTTGATAATAAAAACTATGACGAAATGTATATTTAGTTTTCGTTGACGAGACGGGACGGGACTAAGGTGTTAATGGTGGATTATCGGACATTCAAAATGCAGGATATTTTCCCCCGTCCGTCTGGTCTGTCAAAATGCATCTTACGTTTCTAACTTGCAATATCATTATTTCCGCTCTCTTCACTCCAGAAGAGCGATCTTCCTGTGTCTCGTCTGTGTGCGGGGGCGGGGCCTAACGCTCTCCCTCTCTCGCTCTGTGCGGGGGCGGGGCCTAACGCTCTCCCTCTCTCTCTGTGTGCGGGGGCGGGGCCTAACGCTCTCCCTCTCTCTCTGTGTGCGGGGGCGGGGCCTAACGCTCTCCCTCTCTCTCTGTGTGTGGGGGTGGGGCCTAACGCTCTCCCTCTCTCTCTGTGTGCGGGGGCGGGGCCTAGCGCTCTCCCTCTCTCTCTGTGTGTGGGGGCGGGGCCTAACGCTCTCCCTCTCTCTCTGTGTGCGGGGGCGGGGCCTAACTCTCTCCCTCTCTCTCTGTGTGCGGGGGCGGGGCCTAACGCTCTCCCTCTCTCTCTGTGTGCGGGGGCGGGGCCTAACTCTCCCTCTCTCTCTGTGTGCGGGGGCGGGGCCTAACGCTCTCCCTCTCTCTCTGTGTGCGGGGGCGGGGCCTAACACTCTCCCTCTCTCTCTGTGTGTGGGGGCGGGGCCTAACGCTCTCCCTCTCTCTCTGTGTGCGGGGGCGGGGCCTAGCGCTCTCCCTCTCTCTCTGTGTGTGGGGGCGGGGCCTAACGCTCTCCCTCTCTCTCTGTGTGCGGGGGCGGGGCCTAACTCTCTCCCTCTCTCTCTGTGTGCGGGGGCGGGGGCCTAACGCTCTCCCTCTCTCTCTGTGTGCGGGGGCGGGGCCTAACTCTCTCCCTCTCTCTGTGTGCGGGGGCGGGGCCTAACGCTCTCTCTCTCTCTCTGTGTGTGGGGGCGGGGCCTAACATACACCCTTCAGCGGCGTGCACACATATTTTTAAGAGTAGTAGTACCGTTAAAAACCTTAACGATACCCGTCCCTAGATATTACACAAGTGAAGTGTTAAGAGAGTGAAATGTTGCTTTACGATTTTTAACACTTGATGCTGTCACCTTGATTCCAATTTCAGATTCCTGTATTTGCCTAACTGAATTAGTTTTTGAACATTTTGACTAAAAGTTGACTAAAATGTAATGATTTTTCATCGACTAAAACGTTTTGAGTTTTCGTCGACTAAAACTATGAAGGATCAAAAGGACTAAAATGTGACTAAAACTAATAACCATTTTCGTCTTAAGACTAAATCAAAAATAGCTGCCAAAATTAACGCTGGAATATTGATATATATATAAGTTGCAAACAGATGAATGTTATGGATGTTCTTTCAAAAGTTCAGTTGTCTTCCATGTGTGTTGGGCCGTCAGTGTTTGTATCAGGTTTTTTTTTTCATGTTGTAAACCTCTCCCTCCCCTCACACTCATTCCTCTCTCAAGACTGAATTTGCTTGTCTTCTCAGCATGAGTGTTTAATCTTTTCAGGGCCCGATGAATGAGTCCCCGGCTCCTTCTCTCTAGGAGCCCTGGAGATTATTCTAAAGCGCTAATCGTTGAGCAAACACAGCAGTGCTCTCCCATTCCTATTCTACACAGGCCACAGTATAGCACAACTTCTCCTTTCACTTCCCCTCACGTTTTTACGCCCTGTGTAGATTTTTTTTTTGCTTTTTGGCGTACGTAGCCTAGATTACAGCTCCTGAGAAACGGACCTCTTGACTCCCCCCTTCCACAGTTGAAAAAAAGACTGAGAGTTTTTTTTTATTTGTTCTTATATAGCAAGAGAAGTGACATGTAATTTAGAGAGCATTATTTCCAACATTGTCCCCTGGAACCTTTTATGTTTGTGGGTGTGTTTGCTTTTTAATTAGATCGTCAGGAGGGAGAATCTGCCGGGCTTATATGATGGTGTCAATATCCTCGGATTTGGAGCTTCGTCAATATTGTCTGGCCCTGCCGCGACTAACCTGAACAGGCTGCTGGCATTTGGTGTAAAATAAATAGAGTGATTTGTCTGTTTTGTTTTCTCCATATCTTCGACGCCTCCTTGAGAAGTTTTATTTACACCGCTCTCCATTTGATTTTGTGTGGTATTTGCTTTTTTTTTACCCAGTTGTGGCCTTGCGTTGGTCTGAAGAAGTCATGTTGGCTCTGAACCAGCGGACCCTCGTGTCATTTTATGGTCATGTAATGTGGGGATGAGATCTCACATGTGCCTGACAGATTCCACACTAATATCTGAGAACAATGGGGTTTTTTAATATCATTTTTCGATGTGTTTGTGTTGGTCATAAAGCTGGTCATTTAAGTCCATTTTACTCAAAATAACTGAACAAAACTGAACAACTGTCTATTAACAGCCAACTTTACTACTTTTTGTTCCAACACTGACAAAAACAAACCTGTTTCTCTTTTTATTCTCCACCTTTTCAATTCCAATTTTTGTATTTATCGGCATGAACATTTTGACATACATTATTGCCAAAGTATTGTACGAAAAATCTATTTACAACATGCATCTACACAGCATTAAGTAAAACAAAAATGATCATCCTTTCAACTAACATTAAGTCCAAACTATTACAAAATAATATACAAATAAATGTGAATTTACAATCCTTCATTTGTTGCTCTTAATATTGTTTGTCACGGTAAATTGTTATCTCCCTACATTTGGAATATATGGTTGTGTATTTGAACAAAAGCAGAATTATGTTTGTATACATTTTTGTATTCGGGATTGTTGGAAACGTTATTTCGATGTCTCTGTCCGTACAAACACACAGACAAATTGACATTAAAGTTGACTTTGACTTCTTTACAAGTATACAATGTACTTTTTTAAAACATGAACAAACAAATTCAACTAGATCTTTTAAAACCTTACACACCCACACGGTCACTGAGGTCTGCTGACAGACTCCTTCTGGTAGTCCCAAAATCGAGGCTAAAGCAGCGGGGAGACAGAGCCTTTGCTGTTGCAGCTCCAAAGTTATGGAACGAATTACCCCTCCATGTTAGACTTGCTCCAACTCTGCCTGTTTTTAAATCTCGTTTAAAAACCCACTTATTTCCCTTGGCTTTTACTGTACAGACCAGGTGACACTTGTGCTGTAAAATGTGGTTTTTATTTATTTATTTATTTTTTACCTTACTAGTGTTTTGTATTGTTTTAACGTCATACAGTATAGGAGAGTTTTTTCAGTCGGTGGCTTCTGATCTGGTTTCATTGTCTCGTATTACATTTGTTTCATGTCCTGTCTGTTTTTATGTATTTATGCTATGTTTTTGTACAGCACTTTGTTCAACTCTGTTGTTTTTAAATGTGCTATATAAATAAAATGGATTGGATCGGATAAAACACCCCTCATTCCCGCCCCATTTCTCTCCCCGTAAAGTGACAAAGACAGAAATGAAGACTATTGTGCAGGATATAACACACTTTTGTTCCTCTCGTGCTCCTCAGAGGAAGCTGCTGGCCATCTACCTCCACAACGATGACAGCGTCCTCAGCAACGTCTTCTGCTCTCAGATGATGTGCGCCGACTCCATCGTCGCCTACCTGAGCCAGAACTTCATCACATGGGCCTGGGACGTCACTAAAGAAGCTAACAAAGCCAGGTACCACACTTTGATGACTTTATTTCTGTATCGTATTCACGTGACTTGCTAGTCATAGGGCTGTGGTATTTATCAGTTTAAGCTGACATTTTTTGTATTTTTCTCCCTTATCTGTGAGTATCTCGCTGAATTTACTACATGTTTGCCGTTGTGGTATGAATGAGACCACCTAAAAAACATTATTTTGTTTACTTAATTTGTGATACAGAACATAACTGATAGAAGTTACATTTTGACTGAAATAAATATACTCTTTTCATTTTTTCAAGGAAGGGTTTAACACTAGTAATGCCATCTAATTTATATTTGCTTAGATACATTGGTACCTCAGGTTGCAATAACACGTGGTTCATTTTATAAAGTTTTAATTAGACTACTAAAAGGACATGGATGAGTCAATTCAATTGCAGTAGACCACATGTGTCAAACTCGAGGCCCGGGGGCCAAATCAGGCCCTTGGTGGATTTAATTTCGGCCCGCAGGATAATTTCTAATTACTATTAGATCTGGCCCGCCGGTATATTGCTCTCACACCTTCACTCCATCCTGAGGGTCTCCTCCGCTCAGAGCCTGAGCCCAAACATTGATGACCTTGCTCCAAAGATGAGATGCCAAGTATCTGAGCTAGCATCACAGAGCAGCACACTGAGTTCAATGGATGCTTCCTTCTGCACTTTCTCTCTCAGGACAACAGGGCATGTTTGGTTTTCTCTCTGAGGGGAATAGTTTTTTTGAAGCTGTTGTTGGCCTGTGGAGAAATGTAATCATAAGAAATGACTCTAAGCTGCAGATAGAGCCATAAGAAATGAATGCAGCTGATTATTTAATGTTGTTTTTATAGGCAATAATTGAATCTTTGTTAGTTCCAGGTTTAATATGTGCAATAAGTTCATTTCAATAAGTTCTGCAATAAACATTGAACCAGTCCGGCCCTCCACTAGTACCCATTGTTTAAGTTTGGCCCAATGTGTATTTGAGTTTGACCCCCATCTAATTTATATTTGCTTAGATACATTGGTACCTCAGGTTGCAATAACACATGGTTCATTTTATAACGTTTTAATTATAAAGAAAACAGTTCTGATAACAGATTACATTACATGTCACTTGTTAGACGCTTTTATCGACATGCTGACTGCAGTGGGACTCAAACTTGCTATCCCCTGATTAAAAGTTCAGCGCACTATACCACTGAGCCACAGCCTCCCCTAGATGACCAAAACTATAACACCAAGGCTATTTAAAGAAAGGTCACTGCCTTTTAATGATTTATTTCCTTGGACCTCTCCTAGATCCTGGCTCCTATAACAATCATACTGTTTAGTATTTCATTTAGCCAGCTGTGAAGTCAAAGCGGAGCAATAACTGAGCCACTAAGCCCCGACTGCAAGCTCATGTTTTATGTATGTGACTTTCTGTGTGCAGGAGTGGACTGTTTGCATACTGACATGTATCTACTAAAAAGCATATTGAATGTCTTTCAGTCGGAGAGCGGCTTGATTGTGTGCAAACTGTCAGAATAAGAAATCTGCTACTCTCTCATTCCAGTATCAGTGTTTGCTTCCACCAGAGGAGGTTCATGTAGTGTGTGAACAAGTGGAATTTATAGTTATGTGTAGACGATGAGCTTTTAGAAAATGATCTAAAATGTTGGATGAAACCCCGTTTGACACATAAACAGCGTTTTCAAATCTACTCGACTTAGTGTGGCCATGTCCTTAATTGCTGGCATTCAACTCCCGCTGCATTGCTCACACCCCGCATCTCTGTCCTCTCTTTCTCTCCTCCACTTCATTCTCTTTTTGAAGCTCCGAGGTTGCATGCTAACAAAAGGCGTTGTGTTTGCATGGTGAGGCCCCTGATTGGGCAATCTTGACTAAGCTGTCTGAATGGAGGGTCAGTGGGAGACGAGGACTCCCTCTGAGTCCAAACGTCTCTATCTCTGTGTGTTGGTGCAGCTCCAGCAGCCTGTGATGCTAACTGTGCCACACCTGGTTATTACACACCTCCTGCTTATCAAATACTACTTTATTTAAACAGAACACAAATCAACAAACAACACAGAAGTCAATAAGCACAGGAGTGAATAAAATAGCAATAAATACAATTCTGTTAAAAGCTTATTAAAAATTAAAAGGTGGTTCTTGAGTGTACTCCTAAAAAAGATATATATTTAATACACATACATTTGTTTACAGTCTACATCAGGCATCCTCAAACTACGGACTCCGGTCCGGATCCGGACCGAACCACCACTGTCTCCGGACTCTGAGCAAATTATACTTTTCATATGTATGATCTCTCTGTATTATATGTGAGACATCGCCACAACGCATTCGCAACGAGTCAAAATTCTCCGCTATGTCCACTGCAAACAGCGCTCTGCATGTCTGACTGTTCCACTGTGTTCCACCTGTGTGTGTCAACGCTTTGGTCCAATCACATTCAGCATCCAGTCAGCGTTTTTTCCCCCCAAACAATCTGCGAATCAGAGGCACAGTAGGGCGGGTCTTCGCGGAATGCGGGTGGGAAAAATGTGTGTGTCTCTTTCAACCTGTCTAAGTCAGAGCGAGAATTTTAAATAAATACATTCAGAGCGAGAGTTAACAGCTCATCTAGTTCCATCTGTACTGTAGCTAGTAGCCTAGTTTCACCTACCGGGGTGGCAACTGACACCCTAAAAATAGGCCTTGCCACCCCAGCTGCCACCCCAGTTGGCAGCTTTGTTTTGAAAGAAAAGTTGTGGCTCATCGGACATTTATGAGAGAAAGTCTCTAATGTCCGAGTGCAAGTGAATGCAGCACAAGATGCACGTCATGTAACCCCTCCCCCGGTCCTGGCGCGAGCGTGGACATACGATTGGCGGCGATTTCATTTTGAACTGGACGGCGCAAAACGAGAAGCATTCTGACCCAAGCACTGAAGGAATGAGGTATTTGAGGTCTACACTGACAGAGAAGAGACTGTCAGTTTGGCTGTACTCAGCATTGAATCAAAACGCACTAAAGCTGTTGATCTGTTGATCTGTTTGTGAGGCGTTTTGCTGAACAAGATGGTAATCGCCGCATTCAGCTGTAATAGACATGTCAACTTGATGCGGATGAGCATACACAACTATTAAGATGATGACCTTACGTGTGTAAATATATTTTTTTCTTTGAGGGGGTCTGCCCCCAAAAAACAGTTTTAAGTCCTGAGAAAGTCAAATAAGACGGTGTGTAAAACTACACTGCCCAGCCAAAAAAAAGTAACCACTTTGATTTAACTAGGCCAGTAGGTAAGGACTTTCCACTGGATAATAACTGCAGTATAAAATAATGCATGAC